>NC_136016.1:23820089-23912589 GCF_048128805.1 Centroberyx gerrardi
AGAGGAGAGGAGGAGGGGGAGAGGAGAGGAGGAGAGGAGAGGGGGGAGAGGAGAGGAGGAGAGGGGAGGAGAGAGGAGAGGAGAGGAGAGGAGGAGAGGAGAGGAGAGAAGGAGGAGGGGAGGAGAGAGAGGAGAGGAGAGAGGAGGAGAGGAGGAGAGGAGAGAAGAGAGTGGAGGATGAGTGGAAAGGAGGAGTAAAGGACAGGAGGTCAAAGAGAAGGAGAGGAGAAGGGATGAAAGAAGGAAATGAGGAGTGGATAAGAAAGAAGAGGAGAGGAGGAGGAGATCAGGATGGAGAGAAAGGAGAACATGAGGAGAAGGACAAAAAAGAGGAGGGGAAGGAGGAGGAGAGGAGAAGAGAGGGAGGAGAGGAGGAGAGGAGGGGGAGGAGAAGAGAGGAGGAGAGGAGGAGAGGATAGTGGAGGTGTGGACGACAGAAAGATGGAGATAGAGATTTGGATAACACGTGTGTGTGTGTGTGTGTGTGTGTAGGTGTGTGTGTGTGTGTGTGTGTGTGTGTGTGTAGGTGTGTGTGTGTGTGTGTGTGTGTGTGTGTGTGTGCGTGTGTGTGTGTGTGTGTGCAACAGACAGCGTCTACCTGCACGACAAAACACGATCGACTCGCCCCGTCTCTCCCTCCACCAAACATTGTCGTATTTTATTTTGTTTATTTTTATCATATATTTATTTGTGGTTGTTTGTTTGTTTGTTTACTTGTTTATTCAGTCCATCTCACTTCAAAGCATCAGAGACTCTTTCTTCCTCCAGCAGCTCAGATTCATTTACACATGAAATGAGTCGCTGCAATTATCTGCTTCCTATTGAACTTTTGCACTTTTTCTATCAGCATCTAATTTGTTTTGTTTATTTGATATTGTTGTCGTCTGTCTTGTTATTGTTTTTCATGGTTTGTGTCAGTGTGTTTATTTTTTAAACTGTCAGTGAACCCAGTTTTCCCGTGTGGACAATAACATATTGACCTGAAAATGTATTGTTTTATTTATTTATGCATTATTTTATTCATTCATTCTATTACTTATTTTATTTATTTGTTTGTGTAAGGGAGGTCAAAGGTCAAGGTAGGGATTGGAACCTGGATCTTCTGATTACAGACCTGTCTCTCCTGCCATTCTACTCTATTCTACTCAGTTCTATTCTATTCTACATGGTAACATTTGTGTGTGTGTGTGTGTGTGTGTGTGTGTGTGTGTGTTTCTGCATGCATTTGTGAATGTGTGTGTTTATGAGACAGGTAATAACTGTGTGTGGATCTTTAATGTTTGTGTGTGCTTGCGGTAATATCTGTGTGTGTGTGTGTGTGTGACATCTGTGTATCTGTCTTAGAGGGCTATTAACTGTGTGTGGGGGTCCTCATTGTGTGTGTGTGTGTGTGTGTGTGTGTGTGTGTGTGTGTGTGTGTGAAATAGCTATGGGCCTATGTACTCCTAATGGTCATAATGTAACACAGAGAGCCTCATAACTCAGAATGAGAAGCCAGGTGATTAAATCTTCATTACTGCAGCAACTGCTCTGTCTGTGTGTGTGTGTGTGTGTGTGTGTGTGTGTGTGTGTGTGTGTGTGTGTGCGTGTGTGCATGCCCTTAAACCCTTGCACTGACACATAGAGCCTGCAAGCTGCTAAATCATCTAAATTGTTATGTATGCTTCTAAAAGGTGAGTATGAATAAAATAATGTGTGTGTGAGTGTGTGTGTGTGTGTGTGTGTGTGTGTGGTGTGTGTGTGTGTGTGTGTGTGTGTGGATAATGGTGTTTGGTTCCAATGCAAATGGACTCTTTCAAGGATTTTCTTTCATTGGAAACAACAGAAATCGTCTCAGTCGCTTTTCTCCTAAAAAGTGAAATATTCTTCATGCAGGTGAATCTGACTGTTGTTAGATTCTATTATATTTTAGCATATTTTGTCCTCTCTCCTCTCCTTACTTCCTCTCCTCCTCCCTTTTCTCCTCTGTCCTTGTTTCCTTCTCTCACTTTCTCCCCTCCTTTCCTCTCCACCTCTCCCTTCCCTCCTTCTCCTCCTCACCTTATCTCATTTCCCTCCTTATTCCCTCCTCTCACTTCCTTTCCAACTCCCTTCTCTCCTTATTCCTCCTCTCATTTCCTCTCCTCCTCTCCCCCTCCTTTCTTCTCTCTCCTCTCCCTACTAACCTTCCTTTTACTTCTCCTCTCTTATTTTGTCCTCTTTCCTTATTTTCTCCTCTCTTATGTCCTCCTTTCTTATTTCCTCTTTCCTTTCCTCTCACCTTATTTCTTCCTTTCCTCTCCTCCTCCCTTTTCTCCTCTGTCCTTGTTTCCTTCTCTCACTTTCTCCCCTCCTTTCCTCTCCACCTCTCCCTTCCCTCCTTCTCCTCCTCACCTTATCTCATTTCCCTCCTTATTCCCTCCTCTCCTTTCCTCTCACTTCCTTTCCAACTCCCTTCTCTCCTTATTCCTCCTCTCATTTCCTCTCCTCCTTCTTTCTTATCTCTCCTCTCCCTACTAACCTTCCTTTTCTTCTCCTCTCTTATTTTGTCCTCTTTCCTTTCCTCTCCCCTTATTTTCTCCTCTCTTATGTCCTGCTCTCTTATTTCCTCTTTCCTTTCCTCTCCTCCTCTCACCTTATTTCTTCCTTTCCTCTCCTCTTTCTGTCCTTCTCTCCTCTCCTCTCTTCTCAACATCCCTCTCCTCTCCTCAATTCCTCCTTTCTTTTCCTCCTCTCACCTTATTTCTTCCTTTCCTCTCCTCCTCTTTCTGTCCTTCTCTCCTCTCCTCTCTCCTCAATTCCTCCTTTCCTTTCCTCCTCTCTCCTTATTTCCTCTTCTCCCCCCTTACTGCACTATACTGCAGTACAGTACTACATACACTACTATGCTATACCATGTAGTACTATACTATACTATACTATACTATACTATACTATACAGTATGTACTACTATACTAAACAGTACTACACTCTACTATACACGACTATACTATGAAATACTAAACAGCATTATACTACACAATACAGTACAATACTGTATACTATACAGCACTGTACTATATTAGACTGCACAGTACTACAGTACTTACAGTAGTATACTAGACACTACAATACAATACAGTATACAACTGCCATGCTATACAGTACTACACTAACCTGTACAGTATTATACAACAGTACACAGTACAATACTATCTGCTGCTGCATTTAAGACTGTATATTTAATTGTTTTTGACTATCTATTTTATTTTTGATGTTATATTAAATGTAGATAAGATCATTTCTTTTGCTTGAAGCACCTGGAAAAAAAGGCGGTTGTGTGATTCACATGTAACTGAATAATAAAAGACATGATCACAGCAGAGTATGGATCTGTGTGTGAAGCACCTGCAGCTCTCGGGTCACGCTGTGATGAAACCACGCGAGCCGTTTTGTTTTGTTTCACAGCTTCTGTGTATCGACGGAGAAAACCTCGACTCCGACGGCGAGACGACTTACGACTCATCCGCTTATAAATATTCTGAGCGCTAATTAAAACTTAATTCGGCCTGTTAGATATTGATTGGTTTGACAGCGAGGGAGCGGGGTTCAAAGTCAAAACAGGAGCGGCGCTCAGCGAGGTTAACACAATGCGGTCCGACAACTTATTAAATGATCGGCAAAATAATGAATTGAGAATTGTTGGACCTCAAGTGTTGCATAAATCATGACTCTCCTCTTCCATAATAACATGAAGAAAGAGCGTGTAAATTAGCGGAGTGTGTGTGTGTGTGTGTGTGTGTGTGTTGATCAGTCAGTGTTTGTTGTTTCATCTCCTTACTGTTGGCTGATCCTAATGTTGGTGATTTAGGAATTTAAAGGGACGGTCCACCCAGTTAAAACTGTTAATCTTCTTCTTTAGTATCATGTTCATCATCCATTTGAGCGTTCCTAACATTCAATAACTGTAATAAAATGGAGCTGAAACAGTTCAGAGAGCTGCTGGGCAAGCGAGCTTCACTCTACACTGGAGAGAGAGAGAGAGAGAGAGAGAGAGAGAGAGAGAGAGGGAGAGAGAGAGAGAGAGAGAGGGAGAGAGAGAGAGAGAGAGAGATCCTCTTACACTGTTATATATCTTCAATCTGTGATGTTCAACACATTCCAGGAGTTATTTAGTGATAAATTGTTGTATTTTACTGTTTTGCTGAACCCACTTTCCCTCAAACTGCCTCATCTACTTCTACTGCAGTTGGTGATTTACTACGTTTCCCAGAATGCCTTTCAACAACCTCCAGAAAAGGAGTGTGACCTTGTTGCATTCAATCAAAGCTGGTCGTATGGACAAATATATATTGCTAGCAACTAGTCTGTTTACATTGGTGCGTGTCAGTGATTGCGGCCGCCTTCACTCAAACCCCACCCTGTCTCTCTGCTGCAGTGCATTCTGGTCTCTCTCCTGCTCCTGCAGTGCATTCTGGTCTCTCTCCTGCTCCTGCAGTGCATGCTGGTCTCTCTCTTGCTCCTGTGGTGGAGAAACTGGTCTCTCTCCTCTTCTACGATGGATTTCTCCCTGTATGATTGTTGAACGTCTCTCGGTGCAAAATGGCGGCTCTAGAAAGAAGCCCTCGCTCTTTGATTCTGAGGGACTGACACCAAAACCTGACGTTTACCGCTGAGGTTTTACATCCTGAAACATTTTCTGACGTCACCTCATCTACGATTGGCCGGTTATCCACCAAGAAGAGAAACACAACTAACTACTGAATGGAGCCGCAGGGATGAAGCACATCACCAACATCACTATAATAGTTAAGTAATAGTTAATGTTATTCTTCCGCCAAGAAACATAGTTCTCCACCAATTGCTAAACAAAGTGGATTCTCGTTCATATTTTATGTTAATCTTTAATAATTAAGGTTTAAACGGGATTCAGCCAATCAGAAGCGAGGATCAGAAATGTCTTTTTTTTTAGGCCTGCTGCATGAATTATGATCCTCTAAATGCGACTGAGATTTTCAAGGCAAAGGTATAAAAAAAACACAACAACATCATGACACACCGCTGGTAAAAACCCTGCCTGGAGAAAACCTGCAGCACCGTACATGACACGCACAACACCAGTGATGGACTCCAGTGCAGAGCCGTGTCGTCGCAGCAGGGGTGCAACACACACACACACACACAGCCTGAGGCCGTCCCGCACTGAACAGGATGCTCAGAACAAACCTGGGTGGAGCTGTGAGGAGCTGTGAGGAGCTGTGAGGAGCTGTGAGGAGCTGTGAGGAGCTGTGAGGAGCTGTGAGCTGTGGGGAGCTGTGTGGAGCTGTGAGGAGCTGTGAGGAGGTGTGAGGTGCTGTGAGGAGCTGTGAGGAGCTGTGAGGAGCTGTGAGGAGCTGTGTGGAGCTGTGAGGAGGTGTGAGGAGCTGTGAGGTGCTGTGAGGAGCTGTGAGGAGCTGTGAGGTGCTGTGAGGAGCTGTGAGGAGCTGTGAGGAGCTGTGAGGAGCTGTGAGGTGCTGTGAGGAGCTGTGAGGTGCTGTGAGGAGCTGTGAGGAGCTGTGAGGAGCTGTGAGGTGCTGTGAGGAGCTGTGAGGAGCTGCGAGGAGCTGCGAGGAGCTGCGAGGAGCTGCGAGGAGCTGCGTGGAGCTGCGAGGAGCTGCGAGGAGCTGCGAGGAGCTGCGAGGAGCTGTGAGGAGGTGTGAGGAGGTGTGAGGAGGTGTGAGGAGGTGTGAGGAGCTGCGAGGAGCTGCGAGGAGCTGTGAGGAGCTGCGAGGAGCTGTGAGCTGTGAGGAGGTGTGAGGAGCTGTGAGCTGTGAGGAGGTGTGAGGAGGTGTGAGGAGGTGTGAGGAGGTGTGAGGAGCTGTGAGCTGTGAGGAGGTGTGAGGAGCTGTGAGCTGTGAGGAGGTGTGAGGAGCTGTGAGGAGCTGTGAGGAGCTGTGAGGAGCTGTGAGGAGCTGTGAGGAGCTGTGAGCTGTGAGGAGGTGTGAGGAGGTGTGAGGAGCTGTGAGGAGCTGTGAGGAGCTGTGAGGAGGTGTGAGGAGCTGTGAGGAGCTGTGAGGAGCTGTGAGCTGTGAGGAGGTGTGAGGAGGTGTGAGGAGCTGTGAGGAGCTGTGAGGAGCTGTGAGGAGGTGTGAGGAGCTGTGAGGAGCTGTGAGGAGCTGTGAGGAGCTGTGAGCTGTGGGGAGCTGTGAGGAGGTGTGAGGAGCTGTGAGGAGCTGTGAGGAGCTGTGAGGAGCTGTGAGCTGTGAGGAGCTGTGAGGAGGTGTGAGGAGCTGTGAGGAGCTGTGAGGAGCTGTGAGCTGTGAGGAGCTGCGGAGCGTCAGCCGGAGTCTTCCCTCCTCTGACGGCTGTCTGATGTGTTCGTTCACTTCCTCATTTACAGGATGTTGTAACATGATCTATAAATAATTACTGCGATCATTATTAACGAGCAGAGGTGGGAACTCGAGTCACATGACCTGGACTCGAGTCGCATGGCCCTGACTTGCACTAGAGTCACATGACCTGCACTCGAGTCACATGACCTGGACTCGAGTCACATGACCTGCATTCGAGTCACATGACCTGCATTCGAGTCACATGACCTGCACTTGAGTCACATGACCTGCATTCGAGCCACATGACCTGCATTCGAGTCACATGGCCCTGACTTGGACTCGAGTCACATGACCTGCACTCGAGTCACATGGCCCTGACTTGCACTCGAGTCACATGATCTGCATTCGAGTCACATGGCCCTGACTTGCACTCGAGTCACATGACCTGCATTCGAGTCACATGGCCCTGACTTGGACTCTAGTCACATGACCTGCACTCGAGTCACATGACCTGCACTCGAGTCACATGATCTGCATTCGAGTCACATGGCCCTGACTTGCACTCGAGTCACATGATCTGCATTCGAGTCACATGGCCCTGACTTGGACTCTAGTCACATGACCTGCATTCGAGTCACATGGCCCTGACTTGGACTCTAGTCACATGACCTGCACTCGAGTCACATGACCTGCACTCGAGTCACATGATCTGCATTCGAGTCACATGGCCCTGACTTGCACTCGAGTCACATGACCTGCATTCGAGTCACATGGCCCTGACTTGGACTCTAGTCACATGACCTGCACTCGAGTCACATGACCTGCACTCGAGTCACATGATCTGCATTCGAGTCACATGGCCCTGACCTGCACTCGAGTCACATGATCTGCATTCGAGTCACATGGCCCTGACTTGCACTCGAGTCACATGACCTGCATTCGAGTCACATGGCCCTGACTTGGACTCTAGTCACATGACCTGCACTCGAGTCACATGATCTGCATTTGAGTCACATGGCCCTGACCTACACTCGAGTCACATGACCTGCACTCAAGTCACATGATCTGCATTCGAGTCACATGGCCCTGACTTGCACTCGAGTCACATGACCTGGACTTGGACTCGAGTCACATGACCTGACTTGCACTAGAGTCACATGACCTGCACTCGAGTCACATGACCTGCACTCGAGTCACATGGCCTGCATTCGAGTCACATGGCCCTGACTTGGACTCGAGTCACATGACCTGGACTTGGACTCGAGTCACATGACCTGACTTGCACTAGAGTCACATGACCTGCACTCGAGTCACATGACCTGCACTCGAGTCACATGGCCCTGACTTGGACTCGAGTCACATGACCTGCACTCGAGTCACATGACCTGCACTCGAGTCACATGGCCCTGACTTGGACTCGAGTCACATGACCTGCACTCGAGTCACATGACCTGCACTCGAGTCACATGAGACGCTCATCATATCAGCTGAAACCTCCAGAAGTCTTACACAGCATGACAGCTACAGTATCACTGGCAGCTACAGTATCACTGACAGCTACAGTATCACTGACAGCTACAGTATCACTGACAGCTACAGTATCACTGGCAGCTACAGTATCACTGACAGCTACAGTATCACTGGCAGCTCTCAGTGCAGACAGAACAGTGTCATTACACAGCGGTGATATAACAACAGCAGCAACACAAAAGCCCGAGGACAAACCGCACTGTACATGATGCTGAAAATAAACCGAGTGGGCCTTGATGGAGCCGTCAACGTCAGTCTGCCTTTTATTAAAGCTGATTTTGGACTGAACGGAAATGTAAGTGCCGTATGAATATGGAGATAAAGCACGGACACTGGCTTCTAATGTGAAGCGGAAGGACATGAAAGCAGCATTAACACCTGAGGACATTCAACACTTCTGAACACGACCCTCAGTTCTATTTTCAGAAAAGCACTAATTCAGAGTGATGTTGTAGTAAAATAATGTCGTAAAAAGTTTTTCAGGTTGAGAAAAGAGTTTAAAAAGAAGAAAAAACAAGATGATTGCAAATTTAAGATCCAGTAGTATTGGGCTGTAACTGTGTGTGTGTGTGTGTGTGTGTGTGTGTGTGTGTGTGTGAATGTCTGCATGTCTATGTGAGTGAGATGTTTGAGAGAGAGAGAAGCGCGCGCGTGTGTGTGTATGTGTGTATCTTGCCATGTGAGTGTGAGTGTGTGTTCATGTATGAAAGAGAGAGTGTGTGTATGTGTGAGAGACAGAGAGAGTGTGTGTGTTTCTGTGTGTGTGTATGTCTAAATGTGAGTGTGAGAGTGTATTTTCATGTTTGAAAGAAGTATGTGTGTGTGAGAGAGAAAATGTGTGCGTGTGTGTGTGTGTGTATCATGGCGTGTGAGTGAGTGTGTTCATGTGTGAAAGAGAGAGAGTGTGTATGTATGTGTGTATCTCTGTATGAGTGTGAGTGAGAGAGCATGCGTTTGTGTGTGAAACCAAGAGAATGTGTGTGTGTGTGTGTGTGTGTGCATGTATCTCTGTATGTAAGAGTGTGTGTTCATGTGTTAACGTGAGAAGTTACATGTACGTAAGAGAGAGGAAACTGCGTGTGTGTGTGTAAGAGAGGGCGTCAGTGTGTGTGTGTGTGTGTGTGTCTCTCTCTGTGTGTGTGTGTGTGCAGCCGGCCCCTGCAGACGGCTCAGAATGTGCTGCCAGCAGTTTGCAGGTCAGAACCGAGCTTTATTAAAGCGGCGGAGCTTTTTTTTAAATCACTTTATTCCAGCAGAGAGAGAGAAGACAGAGCGAGGCTGAACGGGACCGGCCTGCTGATGGCCGCTCGCCCCGATACCCTGATGGGGCTTATTTTGGAATAATGACTGGTTTCCTGCATATTATTCCACTTATTACACAACTACAGACATTAATCATCTGTCATGAAATATTGATTTAAAATGATTTGATTACAAGCTAAAGTCATTTGCAAGCTTCCACCAAAAAATAGTTAAACACAACTGTAGAAACATCTGTAGCTAGCATCCATGCTACACTGTAGCAGAACTGTAACCATAGAAACACCTGTAGCTAGCATCCATGCTACACTGTAGCAGAACTGTAACCATAGAAACACCTGTAGCTAGCATCCATGCTACACTGCAACAGAACTGTAACCATAGAAACGACTGTAGCTAGCATCCACGCTACACTGCAACAGAACTGTAACCATAGAAACGACTGTAGCTAGCATCCACGCTACACTGCAACAGAACTGTAACCATAGAAACACCTGTAGCTAGCATCCACGCTACACTGTAGCAGAACTGTAACCATAGAAATGACTGTAGCTAGCATCCACGCTACACTGCAACAGAACTGTAACCATAGAAACGACTGTAGCTAGCATCCACGCTACACTGCAACAGAACTGTAACCATAGAAATGACTGTAGCTAGCATTCATGCTACACTGTAACAGAACTGTAACCATAGAAACCTCTAAGCATCTAAGCAGCAATCTAAAGTTTGTTTCTCACTGAATAAATTATTATGATTAATTATTATTATTAGTAGTATTAATAATAATATTAAAGAGTGTAAATTTATGAGAGGAAGTGTGAACATGATCATATCTAGATACAATATGATGCTTGGTGTAATTGTAAACCGAACACTTTCTTTGGCTGGAATACAGAATATTTTATTTTTGTGCAACTTCATGTGACGTCAGCGAGTTTCCAGCAAAGTCTAAAACTCTCCTGTCAACATTTCATTGGATTGCGTGCTTTGGTGCTCGTGAACACACACCTGACCACCTCACTTTGTTCAGTGAATCCAGCGGCCATGATGAAATATGAAAAATCAAACTCACCCTCTTGACGTCTTTGCCGAAGGTCTCGCTGAAGCTGGAGCCCAAAATCTCAAACTGGACGTGGGAGTTGGAGCCGCTGTCCTTAAAATCCATCGTACCAGTCAGACCTGTGATGTTACCCTGAGAGAGAGAGAGAGAGAGAGAGGGAGAGAGAGAGAGAGAGAGAGAGAGAGAGAGAGAGAGAGAGAGAGAGAGAGAGGAATATATTAAATGACATGGCTACTCATAGAGTAGGTTGAGACAGAGATGCACTTCCTCAAAAAGCAGAAAATCGAGTCCCAAGTCAGTCTCAAGTCAAATCCCAAGACTTGACTTGACTTGACTTGGGTTCTGGTGACTTGGGACTTGACTCTGACTTGTACTCTGATGACTTGAAAAGGTTTCTAAAGTCTTGACTTGAGATCTTGTGTTTGTGTAAATGACTTAGATTGAAAGTGATGAGATTTGTTCCAGCGGACGACTGAATTTAAATTCTGTTTTCTGAATTTGTATGGAATGATTGAATTTATTGAAGTTGAAACTGATTATAGAAATCAAACTCATGATGCTCTTACCAAGTTTTTATCCTATTAAAACCATATTGCATTGAAAAGTCCTAGATATTTAGTTTTCTTTAAGATATTAAATTGATACTGGACTCTTGATTTGTTCTGACTTGACTTGATGTTCTACATTTAGACTTGAGACTTGACTTTAATGACATGGACTTGACTTGGACTTGTGCCTGAAGACAGATTGACTTGGGACTCGAGCAAAGTTGACTTGGTCACACCTCTGCCTTATACTACTCTTAACCCTAAACTGAAGTCCTAACCCTGAGGTCGCCCCTTAAAGAAGAGAGGAAAGTCAAACTGTCTTCACTTTGCAGGATTTTCCTCATCAGTTTGTTTGTTTGCTTGTTGAACCGTGAGCGAAACCTGAAGCTAACCTGAAGCTAACCTGAAGCTAACCTGAAGCTAACTGTTTCAGCTGCTCAACTGAAGCGTTAGCTAACCGTGTCATGTGACCAACAGGTGAACATGTCCAGTCCAGGTCCTGCTGCTGGACCAGAATCCTTTGCAAACTGCCTCTCCTCCATGTTGCTGTATGGTGAGTCTCTCTCACACAGAAGCAGTTTATTGGGGCGTTTGGTCATAAGCTCTTGAGTGGCAGTGAGTCAGAGAGACATCAGCATGGTGGAGTTGCCCCTCAGGGGTAGATTAGCCTCCCAACACACACACACACACACACACACACACACACACACACACACACACACACACACACACACTCATCTCTGTGGCTCACAGGACGCTAAAGGAGCATTAAGTTGTAGAGGAGTAGAAAAAAGAAGTAGGAGGACAAATAAATAGGTGCTGTGGGCATACTAACACACACACACACACACACACACACACACACACAACTGTGTCAACAAGTGCATGCACACACACACACACACACATACCCATATAAATATACACAGACACACTTGCATCATCTCCCACTAAAAGCCCATATAGATGATCAATGATGAAGTCTCCCAGGCATTTTCACTTAGGCTACCGACACACACACACACACACACCACACACACACACACACACACACACACACACACACACACACACTGGTAACATCTTGTGATAGCAGGATAAAGCAGAACGGAGGACAGAATGAAACTCGAGTGCTCGTCTCTCTCCTCTCTCCTCTCTCTTCTATTTTTCACTCCATGTTTCTCTCATTTTCCATTTCATCAGCGAGGTGCTGGCTGGTGGAAATGTTCTTCAGGTTCTTCTTTGAATAAATTTAAAAAACAAAAAAATAGATATTTGGAGGTGATGTAGTGTTCTGCCCAGCGGAGGGAAAACACTCTTCTGACGCACATCGGAAAAGGAAAAGGAAAAGGAAGACTCTCAAGTTAAAGAGCGGTAAATCTGCATTTATACATTAAAGATCGTTTATCAATAAAGATTTATCATTTTAAGAACATTTAGGTTCTCCACTGCTTATTTTATCAGAGGTTCCAAAGGTTTCACACAAGAACACTGGTGAAGTTTCTCTTTTTACCCCTAAACTGTGGAAAACCCTCCGACAAGATCTCAGAATGACGAACTCTGACGGTATTTTTAAGAAAAAGTTAAAGACAAAAGTTTTTAATCCGGCTTTTAACTAAGGTTATTCTATGTACATACGATTTTATGTTCATATTCCTCTTTTTTCTCATTCTTTTAGTCTTTATCCTGTTATTTTGCATCAACTGTTTTACTGCTTGTTAAGCATTTATGTTTAACTCTGTTTCATTTCATTTCCTGGTTTTATTTATTATTACTTAATGCGACAATTCTGTATGACAGGTGCTGTACAAATAAAGTTTATTATTGTTATTTAAGTGTTGCACCAAAATTAGATATTAGAAATATAAAAAATGGGTGGCTGCTGTTCCAGAATGACAAAATGTCTGTGGTTGACAAAATGAAACTTAAAAAAATTTAAAACTTAAAACTTAAAATTTTTAAACTTAAACTTAAAATTAATTTTAGAGGTTTTGCATGAAGAATTTAAAGTTCTGAGTGTTTGTTGTCTCTGTATCTTATTTGTTTTCTTCATATCTCATCATCATTATTCACGTTCTTCCATTTTATAGTTTTGCCACGGCACTTGTTGCTCGCTCAGCCGTTTCTTACATTTTTCAAGGTTTTCTTCAGTTTCTCCTCGTCTTCATCACTGAGACTCTGAGGTTTCCAACATGCTGTTTTCTGTCTTATGCTTTGTTTTGTTTCCTTGTATTTTACTTTACTGCAGACTGCATCACATCATTTTACTCTGTGATTGATTGTTGATCAGTTCGATCTAGATAGGCTCCTTCTCTGTATAATAGAGACCGACTGTGTGATTAAGAACAGCAGAAATAAACCTGTTCATGTTAATTCCTGGCAACCTTCTCCCTCTTAAATTTCTATCTTTTTTTTTTGTTTTTCACATTGCCGACCTTTGTTTATAACCCTGTTAAAATAATACAAAATAAAGTATAAAATATATATTTCTGCCATCCCCCACCATCAAACAACTCAAATAAGAATAAATAAGAACCTTTTAATATCCCCAAGAACCACATGAGGAACAGTTAAATTAAGAACCATCTTTCTGTGTGTAATAAGGTTTTCTTGAGAGTTTCTCCTTGTCTCCTCTGGGTCAGTTAGGTCGTTTCAACGTTCTGTTTTGAATCTTATGCTTTGTTTTGCTTCCTTGTATTTAATTTTATCGCAGACTGCATCACATCCTTTTACTCTGTGATTGATTGTTGATCAGTACGATGAAGAACAGCAGAAACAAACCCAACCCGACTCGACTCGACTCGTCAGTGATTTCCTCTTCATTTTGAGTCTCTGGGACGATGGTGATGTTTTCGGGGAGGTGGAGGCACGTCTCTCACGCCCCCCCTGCAGCCCGCGGCGGCCCGGGACCCGGCGCAAAGCAGGTAGCGAATATTTCAGGAACGGGTAACAAAGATGGAAAAACAACGACTAGATCTGATGAGCCGCTGTTTGCCTCGGAGCCAGAACGGGCTCGGCGGAGGTCGACCGCTGCGCCGAAGACATGATGTTATTACACAAATACAAGAGAGGCTTGTTTTCTGTGATTCTGGGCACAACAGAGATGCAGCAGGTGCAGCTCTGTGGCGTCCATATCATCAAAATACATCAGCAATTACAGTAAAAAGCATCATCGAGGGTATTATGGCTTTTATGCAGCAGCTACAGCCAGTGTGTACTGTCTGAAAAGTTTACTTCAAAGATATATAAATACACGAGAATATAAAACAGGAGAAAGCAAGAAAAAAGCACTAACTAGCTCCCTGGTTACCACAGGAGTTGCCATAGAAACAAGCTGGATTTTTTGATAAAAACACTATCTATCCGCTGCTCTATGGGATTCATCAACGTGGCTGGAAAGCATCTTTGACCAATTAGGTTTCTTGGCTGAGACTACTGGTTGTATGATGCAATCTTGACACACACACACACACACACACACACACACACACACACACACACACACACCGCGGCTCAGACTGAACGAGCTTCTTTATGTCTCAACAGCAGGATTTCATGTTTGATTTGCTGTCATGCTGCTGCTGTTAAAAAGAGAGGTGGTTGTTGTTTTTTTGTCTGCTCTCCTGAATCCTGAGAGTTTACACGATGCTGCTTTCACTGCCAGCTGGGAAAACTAAATCTTTAGAGCTCCTATGATGACCCGTGTGAGAAGTGTCTGTGCTGTAATCCCTTAAAACCTCTTCTTCCCTGCCGCCCGCCCCACTGGGTCCATCATTACAAACGCAGGTCGCACGGCCAAGCTTTGTTCAAACCCACAGAACTTTATTTTAAATTCTAGTCAAGATAACAAGTTTTCCAAAGACACCAAATGTGTCATGCTGAATTACAGGGAAATGTGTATAAAATGATACACAAACATCGAGATTTTTTCCATTTGATGTAATGGTGCAGCCATAAAAACATGGCGTCTTGTATTTTAATATTTCAATATAAGCAGCTAGAGCTTCAAGAAAGAGTTGGAACAGCAGATACAGAATATGGACGTGACGTTGTTGTACAGTTAGGAAAAAAAAAAGCCTAACTTTGAAGCTACTTAAGGGGAAATTAAAGGGTAAAGTCAGCTAAAATCAGGGTACAAGCCATACCCATACATTTACATTAATTTAGCCCTCAATTCATGCAAAATCCCCTTAAAATGAGTTAAGGGAGTTATTAATGGAGGAGACCCCATCAAAACCTCGTTAAACTCCCCTTAATGTTTGACTGCTTACTTTCTAATTTAATGTAAAATTCAGGCAGACAGGAACATTTCCATTAATAACTCATTAATAACTTGTAAACCTGCACAAAAGACATGAAAAATATCTTAATTTCTAGTGTCTCCATGAATAAATCCCTTATAAACCCATGACACTTTGCCTCATGACAAACCTTTCTATACATTTTTGTGCAACTCCATCCATATGTTTTTGAGAAATCCTGCTAACAGACAAACAGGCCGAATGGGACCAGAACAACAAGTTTGATGGTGCTGATGAGATGAAAGCGGTGTTGTGTGTTTGTACCTTCTGGATGGTCTCCAGCATGGACCAGCCTCCGTTCCAGGGCTTGGTGGACTTCCTGATGCAGTTGAGACTCGCCATGCTGTGCCACTTCCTGTCCTCCAGCTTCCTGTAGAAGGCGTTGGCGAGCATCAGCACGCTGTCGTACAGGTAGAGGTTCGACACCTGGGGGGAGGAGGAGACTCTTTAAAAAATATACTGAAACTAAGTCTGTGAAATGAGAATGATGTCTTACAATGCAAATAAAAAGTGTTATTAAAGTGTTTCCCAGCAGGAAGGATCAGCTGGAGACAGGACAGGAAACAGGAAGTAGTTTGGCGGTGGACAGTCAGGGTGTGGAGGTCGGAGGTCAGAGGTCAGAGGTCGGGGGGGGCGGATGGTTCAACTCCCAACTCATGACAACAAGTTTTCATTTACTGAACCAAAGCTAACCTGAAGCTAACCTGAAGCTAACCTGAAGCTAACCTGAAGCTAACAGTTTCAGCTGCTAAACTGAAGCGTTAGCTAACCTTCTCATGAGACCAACAGGTGGAAATCCAGTCCAGGTCCTGCTGCTGGACCAGAATCCTTTACTGGAGGAGGAACCAACAATTCACACAAATGAGAATGATTTTGTCATTTTCTTCCTTGGTATAAAATCAAGGCGTAGAGACGACCAGAGGAATCACATGTGGGGTTTTTTTTAGGGGAAACTTCATATGCAAATGAGTTGTGATGATGGAGAGAACTTCTGGGTTCTTCCTTCATCTATTAGTTTGCAGTACAGTGTTGTATGGAGATACATCGCTAAATATTTCTATGATTTAAAAACAAGACACACTTCAGTTTCTATCAGTTAAACAACATTGTAAAAATATTTCTCGGGATTACAAGGAACGAAGGTGACCTACTGTACCTAGTTTCTTTCTGAATGGAGATCAGGTTTCTTTCTGATCTCATTTCATATCTCAGACCAGAAGCCTCCATTGATTCTACAGGAAGTTGTCAGACTCATCAGTCTGCTTCTCATTTATTAAGCTCATCTCCCTCAGCAAAACAACAACAAACAAGACAAAACAAAGACAATCCATCAGCAGAATATATTGTGGAGGGAATATAAATTTGTCACAACAACCGTAATATTGACTCGTCTTGACTCGCTTTATATTGATCATGTCGGAAACCAGACGGCCAATTAAACCATTACATCTTTTCGTGGGAATCAGAACTAAATAGAACTGCTGCTTATTTTTGGGGTTTGTTTACTTGTGTTTTTTCTTTGTTTTTTTTCTGTATATTTTGTGATCTTTTTGGGCGGGGATGGAGAACGCAACAAACTTTTCTGTTATGACTAGAAAAATAAAATAATATGAGGCTCCTGCACACCATGTACCTGCAAATCTCAATTTATTAATAAATTATGAAGTTATTAATAAAATGAATTAACTGATGTCACTGTCATGGATGGCAGCAATATGGCGGCGCTTTGGTTCTTCCTGGTTTCTGGATTCTCTTTAACATTTGGAAATACAAATAAACACAGAAACTCACACACACACACACACACACACACATAACACAAGCACACACACCGGCCACATATGTGACACAGCTGGGTACCGCATCGACTGCTGGCGTTAAACTAACACCACCAAGAGCCCTGCTGACACACACACACACACACACACACACACACACACACACACACACACACACACAGAGGCTGGATGGTGTTGAGATGACAGGCAGCTAGTAGCCAGTGTGACCAGATGTGATCATGTTGTCGTCTCTAACCCCGGGCTGCAGAGGGCAGAGGAAATGCACTGTGACACACACACACACACACACACACACACACACACACACACACACACACACACACACACACACAGGCTGGGAGCAGAGACCAAATGCCGGGTGACAAATGAGCATCACTCTGTCCAGATGACTGCAGCTGACTGGCATGCAGGACAAACACCACGCTGCCTGGGGACATGACATCTCTGTGACACACACACACACACACACACACACACACACACACAAACACACACACGCCATTTATGCCATTTCATTTGTCATGGAATGGCTAAATCTGAAGAGAACAAAACTGTATGCCAAAAACAGACAGGAGAGGAGTCAAAAGGATGAAAATAAAGAAAAGAAAAAAGAGAAAGAGAAGCAGTGGAATAGATCAGACCAAACCAGACCAGACCAAACGAGTACAGAGTGAAACACAAGAGTAGCTGCTACCATGCTAACTACCATGCTAATGCTAACTACCATGTGTGTGTTAAGGCTGTTTTCTGGTTATAAGACAAGTGTCAAAAAGACAGAAGCACGTGTCTTGTACCTGTCGACATTTGTAAGGTCGCAGACGCCGTCATTGATTTGTCTTACATTTTTATTGGTTGCTGTTGCCATGGAGATGGAAACAGCTGTCTCAGTAATTGCTTTGGTTGAGCGGGATAAAAATGGTAGTATAGACGTAGTAAAAAGTGTGATGGATGGCTTCGAGGAGAAACTGGCGGAACAGGTGAGGACGTGTTGGCAGAAAAACAGCGATAGAGAAGTCTTCTGACAGGAAACGTTAAGCTTATTATGTCCGTTTTAATTTACTATAATGTCAACTTGATTAGCTGCTGTAGCTCTATGTGGCAGCTCACAATCACAAGGTAAACCCTCAGCATTAAGATGGTGGTAGTAGATGCTGGATATTGCTAATGTTAGCTTGTGTGTGTGTGTGTGTGTGTGTGTGTGTGTGTTTGATACAGCTTGTGCAGACGTCTCCCGATACGTCGTTTGAGCATAAATGCCTCAGTGATAAAACCATGAAACAGCCTTTACAAAGTACCGCGTCGTTACTGTGATCACATCAGTAACAGAGTAAATGAAGGCATTACTGTGATAGAGAGAAGCAACATTTTATTCATTTTGAAAATGTGACGGATTATGAATGTGACTTTTGATTCGTCACTTCCTGTGCGGCGAAGATTTCCCGCCGGCGATCATAACGGACGCCTGAAATGAATTTGGGAGACCGGGGAGAACTGGGAGAACGTCAGCTGGTGGTCATGTGACGCTCTGCTCTGCTGCTCACACACTTCCTGGTTTAGGCTGACGAGACGCTGCGTCTTTACACACAAACCTCACATAATGCCGCTTTAATTCCTGGAAACCTTTACAGTTCTGGAGACGCGGCGCTGTCTCTTCACAGTTCCCCTGACCTCCGGCCTGCTGACAGGTCAGCTGACCGCTCGCTCTCCTCTGGCAGCGTGGGCGAGCGACATCACACAGCGTTCAACCCTCTGCTGCATGAATTATTGAGACTAGACGCCCCCCCAGTTTCAGGTGAGTGGAGAGGAAACAGAGGGAGGGCAGAGTTCACAAGAGTTCAAGGAGAGAGAGAGAGAGAGAGAGAGAGAGAGAGGGGAGGGGAAGGATGGAGGAGAGAGAGACACAAGGCAAGGTTCACAAGAGTTTAAGGAGGAGTATGATTGGAGGAGAAAGAGAGAGAAGGATGAAGGAGGAGGAGGCAGGAGAAAGAGAGAGAGAGTGATGAACGGAGAAGGAAGAGAGAGGAATGGAGGGGCAAGAAGAGAGGGATGGAGAGGGAGAAAGATGAGGAGGAGAAAGAGAGGAAGGAGAGAGAGGGATGGAGAGACAGAGGGAGATAGAGGCGGTGAGTCCAGCAACATTGATATGAGGAAATAAATGAATAAATAAATCCAAAGGAGGGAGACTGGGGAGAAAAGAGGAGATGGAGAGAAAAAAGAGAGAAAGGAGAGAGAGAGAGAGATGAGAGTAAAGGGAAAGGAGAGGAAAAAGTAGAGGGAGGAGAGAAGAAAGAAAGGAGAGAGAGAACGGAGAGATAAAGTGAGAAAGAGAAAAGGGAAACAGAAAAAGAAGACAGGAAAGAGAACAGAGCGAAAGAAAGAAGAGAGAGAGGAAAGGAAACGTGAGAAAAGGAAAGGGAAAAAGAGACAGATGAGAGAAGAGAGGCAAAAGGGAAAGGAGAGAGAGAAAAAAGAAGTGATAAAGATTCAGAGGAGAGAAAGAGAAAGGAGAGTAAATATGAGAAAAAGAAAAGGTAAAGAGAAAAGAGAACAGAGAGCAAGAAAAAAGAGAGAAAGGAGAGAAAAAGTAAGAAAGAGAAAAGGGAAAAGAAACAGAGAGGAGAGAAAAAAAAGGAAAAGAAAGAAAAAGAGAAGCGATAAAGACACAGAGGAGAGACAGAGGAGGGAAGTGAGGGAGGACAGGCGGAGGTGAAGAGGAGTCCTGACATCGCTCTCGTCTCCAAACGTCAAAAAACGACAGAAACAATATTTGTCAGCGTGAATTACACTAATTGTTCTATTTGTGTTTGTCTCAAATGTCAAACACACATCACCGTGCAGGCTGTGTGTGTGTGTGTGTGTGTGTGTGTGTGTGTGTGTATTCTTTAGCTTCTGATTGTGAGCGTTCATGTGTGTGTGCATGCTTTTGAGTGTGTTTGGTGTGCGCTCTAGGACTGTCAATCACTCTAAATTGTGTCAAATTTCACTTAAATTAGAATTTTAATGATGCAATTTTCATAAAATTGACAGTTGAGTAATTAGTTACTCTACTCTTTACATTACTTTAGCGTTAAACCCTGAATCGATCGCTTCACTGAGTGGAGAAATGTTGTGGAGCGAAGCCTCATTACAGCAGAGGAATCTAAATACAGACACTAAATCTGTCTGTAAGGTTTTTAATAAAGACGGAGCTGCAGACTTTCTGAGTCGTGTTTCCTCTTTGTGGCTCGTTCATGTCGCTCTGCTGTGATTCTGATATTTCTGACGGGACCTGAAGGCAGCAGAAGACGAGGGGAATCTGTCAGATATTACACCAATAAAGAGTGAAAGAGGCTGAAGAATGAAACACAAGCAACGAGCGATCTGTTAGATCAGGAACTGGAATCTGAAACTGGAACTGGAACAGTAAAGTCTTACTTTAGTCATGTTTAACGGTCACAGTTACCCCAACACTTGTCAATTTCTTGAAAGATTTGTGTCTGTGTTTTGTTTTGAATGTGCAGTAAATCACTGGGTGAGTTTTGTCTTTTTCTGATGGGAATTAGGGCTGAACGATTTTGAAAAAATATCTAATTGCGATTATTTTGACTGATAATGCAATTGCGATATTAGAGGGAATGATAATTTTTACATCATTATTCTCACTTTCATTGAAAAACGTATTAAAATGATTATGGTGTGATTTTTTGCGGGGATCTGTACCAAACAAAGATGTTTTCTTAAGTCTGTAGAATATGATGTGTAGGCCAGGACATCTCTGCAGCACCACAATATTTCATTTAAAATGGTATTTTGACACACGTTTCGCCTTTAACAAATATTGCGGCTCCTGCGATTTGAAAGTTGCAGTAGGCCATATTGCGATTTCGATAAAATTTGGATTAATTGTTCAGCCCTACTGGGAATCAGATATCTTCCAAACATCTCTTCAATCATTCTGATTTATTAACATGCAACTGAAATTCAAATGCAGGAATTTGTCCTGCCAGCCTTCGTGTGCTCGCTGTACGCTGCTTGTGTGGGTGAATGTATGAATGTGTATGTGATCTGTGTGTGTGTGTGTGTGTGTGTGTGTGGGAGGCAGGCGTGTTCAGGAATAGAAGGTGTTTGTCCTGCAGGGCAGATGGAAGACGACCAAACTACTGACTCAACACTGACCACAGGCTGTCAGACAGTCAGTCAGTCAGTCAGTCAGTCAGTCAGACAGACAGTCAGTCAGTCAGACAGTCAGACAGTCAGTCAGTCAGTCAGTCAGTCAGACAGACAGTCAGTCAGTCAGACAGACAGTCAGTCAGTCAGACAGTCAGACAGTCAGTCAGTCAGACAGTCAGACAGACAGTCAGTCAGTCAGACAGTCAGACAGACAGTCAGTCAGTCAGACAGTCAGACAGTCAGTCAGTCAGACAGTCA
The DNA here is from genome assembly GCF_048128805.1 of Centroberyx gerrardi. Lineage (NCBI taxonomy): Eukaryota > Metazoa > Chordata > Actinopteri > Beryciformes > Berycidae > Centroberyx > Centroberyx gerrardi. The sequence goes on from NC_136016.1 coordinate 23,841,271, forward strand.
GACAGACAGTCAGTCAGTCAGACAGTCAGTCAGTCAGTCAGTCAGACAGTCAGTCAGTCAGACAGTCAGACAGTCAGTCAGTCAGACAGTCAGACAGACAGTCAGACAGTCAGTCAGTCAGTCAGTCAGTCAGTCAGTCAGACAGACAGTCAGTCAGTCAGTCAGTCAGACAGTCAGACAGTCAGTCAGTCAGACAGTCAGTCAGTCAGACAGTCTGTTAGTTAGTATGCCATTTAGTCAGTCAGTCAGTAGCCAGGAAACAAGCCAATCAGTCAGTCAGAAAAGCCAATAACTCAGGACAGCTGGAACACCATGGACTCAACTTTCTCTGTTCTCTCTCTCTCTCTCTCTCTCTCTCCCTCTCTCTCTCTCTCTCTCTCCCCCTCTCCCTCTCTCTCTCCCTCTCTCTCTCTGACCCTGAGGACAGGAGCAGGGTGGAGACAGCAGGAGGTTACAGGCGGTAAACGTCCCTCAGGACTCGTTTCCTCTGCTGTGCTGTCTGCTGTCTGTTGTCAAGCTGTAAACACAGGCTTCACCTTGTCTTGAAAAGGAAAAGTACAAAAGACAGTGTGTGTGTGTGTGTGTGTGTGTGTGTGTGTGTGTGTGTGTGCACCTGCCACTCCAATTTGTGTGTTCATTTGTTCCTCCATCCATCCATCCATCAACCCACCCACATCTGTAGTAATATCTGTAATATTAATATAATAAATTCATTTTCATATTGTAGATATTGTAGCTCATTTTTCCTCTCTCAGTATGTCTCAGTTTGATCTGGTATTCTGCACAGATGCTGTAATTTATATTTTTCATTTAGATATTTTCACTTAGAAGTTCTTGTGCTGTAATTGTTGATACAGCACAAGGTGTGATAGTTTTTCTTTGCTGTTTCCTTGTTCCTTATAAGCTGGGACCCAGTTTCCCCTTTAAACTTCCATCTGATCCAGTTCAGCTCTGGACTCTGGAAGTTATGTGATATCAGTATAGTATTTAATCAAAGTAAGCTCTAGATTCTTCAGGTAACTAAGTAATATTAATAAAGCGTGCAATACCTCCTTTAACAACTGCTAGTAATCACCTAGCAACCACCTAGTCACACCTTAGCAACCGCTGACAATCACCTAGCAACCACCAAGTAAGACCCGAGCAACCACCCAATAATCACCTAGAAACCACGAGCAAGCCCCCGGCAACCACTAGTAATCACATAATAGCATCCTAGTAACACCTTAGCAACCACCAGTAATCACATAGCAACCACTAGTAATCACCAACAACCACCTAGTAACACCCTAGCAACCACCAGTAATCACATAGCAACCACTAGTAATCACCAACAACCACCTAGTAACACCCTAGCAACCACCAGTAATCACATAGCAACTACCAAGCAAGACCCCAGCAAACATTAGTAATCACCTAGTAACCACCCAGTCACACCCTAGCAACCACTACTACTGTTACTGCTAACACTACTGCTTCTTCTTCTGTATCTTTCCAGTGAATGTGAATATAATAACAGTGGGTATGAATATAATAACAGTGGATGTGAATATAATAACAGTGGGTATAAATATAATAACAGTGGATATGAATATAATAACAGTGGATATGAATATAATAACAGTGGGTATGAATATAATAACAGTGGATATGAATATAATAACAGTGGGTATGAATATAATAACAGTGGATATGAATATAATAACAGTGGGTATAAATATAATAACAGTGGATATGAATATAATAACAGTGGGTATGAATATAATAACAGTGCTGTACCTCCAGGTTCTGCAGGTACAGTGGATATGAATATAATAACAGTAAATATAAATATAATAACAGTGGATATGAATATAATAACAGTGGGTATGAATATAATAACAGTGCTGTACCTCCAGGTTCTGCAGGTACAGTGGATATGAATATAATAACAGTGGATATGAATATAATAACAGTAAATATGAATATAATAACAGTGCTGTACCTCCAGGTTCTGCAGGTACAGTGGATATGAATATAATAACAGTGGATGTGAATATAATAACAGTGGGTATGAATATAATAACAGTGGGTATGAATATAATAACAGTGGATATGAATATAATAACAGTAAATATGAATATAATAACAGTGCTGTACCTCCAGGTTCTGCAGGTATCCCTCCTGCGGGTCACACAGCAGCGAGGAGATCCGGTGGTTGTGTCTCATGCAGCGGGTGCTGCTGTCCTTCCACATGGGGAAGATCTGCCGGATCACCGTCATGCGCCCCAGTGCACTGTGGGTAAGCTCCAGGATCTCTGTATCGCTGATCTCCTGCAGGATGGGATGGGGGGGGGGGGGGGGGGGGCAAAGAGATGGAAAAGTTATTGACTCGCTCATTCTGTATTTTGTCTGCAGATTAATTAGGAGAGGCTGACTGATTATGGATTTTTCTGAAGGCCGATACTAATTTTTGAGAGGGGAAAATGCTGATTTTTGTAAACAGTGATTAAAATTGATAATGCACAGCCGTAGAGGAATGATTTGATAGTTGATTGACCGACTGACTGACCTGAATTCACTTCCTGATGACCAAAATAAAGTTTGTTTCCTCTATCACGCTCATTAAGAGCAGTGATCAGGCAGTTTGTTTTTTCTGGAGGCATCTGCTGCACACAAACAAATGACACTCTGCAGCCAAACAGAATCGAATATTCATGCAGGCTATGGAATAAGATTCCATTATTGATACACACAGCTAATTGCTTTGACGCTGAGACACCCAATTATATTCTCTACAGCTTAATTATAGATAGCCTCAATCTAATTCTAAAAACTTAAAACTTCATCATTGAATAATATTCTCTTTCACTAATAAGTTAGGCCATGATTACATTCACAGCTACATGATTTACACGCATATAACAGGAGTGTACATGACAATGTTAGGCTAAGAAAACGTTTCTCAAACTCTGAACTGGGGTCCAGTGAGGCCCTGGGATCTTGCTGAGAGATCTTAGACTTATTAGTTTGAATGGAAACACATATTAGTTTGAATGTACTTTCTGGCCGCTGAGACAAAAACACAGAAGCATCAACAGGATAAAAACAACAAGCAAATGGAAAATGGTTATTGGTCCCCAAGATATAAAGAAAAAACGCTGAGATAAGCCTTTGGCTCAGCAAAGACATTAAAAAACACTTAAGAAATTTAGGGGTTGGGAAAGTTGGGTGGTAAATTCGCCAAAATTATCCCAGAAATGTTTGCATTGGGCCTCTTAAGCCATGAGCGGCCCACAGGACGGGACAGCCAATCACATGTTTCTATAATGCAATAATCTACACTGTAAAAACCCTCTGAAGACGGCCATAACAAACAGCCTATTCTCATATTTTTTGATATGTTATATGATATTTTTTTTGATATGTTAGATGATATTTTGAGAGTTTGTGCTGAAAAGAAATGATTCCATGTATTAGGGGTAAAAACAGTTTCTTAAGAGGTAAACAAAAGCCAAATTCAATGCACAGCAGAATCACAAAAATGACCTTAGCCTCCATAGAGTTCGTTATTTATTATTGTAATGAGTCTTACAATATCTGTCCTTGAATAAAATGGGGTGAGATCATTTCATTTCATTCCAATGCAACTTGTTTCACAACTCTTCTCAATTGAAGTGACATTATTCCAAGATATCGCCACTTGTTTGAATCAAATCGTAGATATTGTGTATGTTTCGTGAGATCTGAGAAACACAGGATGTTGTGACTGAATACAAATGAGCTGATTTGTTGAAGACGGACAGTTTCTTGCGGCTCAACCTCTGGGCCGAGGACACGGCGCTGCTGCAGGGACTCCAGACAAATCAATCAATATTCAGACAATTTGCCGGTACTTATCAGCTGCAAAACGGAGGCAGAAGAGGAGCTGAAATGGAAATGATATCACGGGAGAAATAAGGAATCGCAATGACCGGCGACTAGGCGCAGGCATACTTAGACAGCGGCGTGATGCAGAGAGAGCGGATGGGAGGTGAGCGGAGGATCATGGGAATCATCAGAAGAAGCAGGTAAGAGGTTTGGAGAGCGGCTTTTATCTGAGAAACTGTAATGACTCCATAGTTCCTGGAACAAGTCTGCATGTTGATGGGGAAGGGAAGGACACTCGGATGGGATATTGCATACGGTTTATTCAGAGGCGATAAGGCCGCCTGCTCCTAGTTCAGATGATAGAGGAAAATGGCTTATTGAGGCAGTTATAAAAAAACCTGAAAGACGAAGAGATCCTGTCGAAATCTGTTTTATCCGACATGATCTCATAAAAGTTGTGAAATGAGCACGAATTCTGAAAAGCAGATTTACGTTCTGTGGACACGAATTATGTGAAAATAACGTTCCTCCAACTGGAATCTGTGTCAAAAACATGAACTGGACATTTTCAGCTAAAGGTGGACTAACAGGTTAAGTTTACAGCCTTTTCTCATATTTTTTTTTAATGTTATTTGATATTTTGTTGATATGTTATATGATATTTTTTAGAGTTTGTGCTTAAAATAAATGATTCCACGGGTGATGGTTTTAGATGGTAAAAAACAGCTCAAATTCAATGTATAGCAGAATCGCAAAAATGACCAAAAGGGTTACAATGAAAAACTATTCAGTTCAATTATTCACGTCTTTCCTAAGGTTTAGGACAGTACAATCTATATTTGTATTAATATTTATATTCATACTGTTATTGATTTGTTTGTGTATTTAACACTGACAGAAAGCAGTTTTTTTAGGTGGTAAACAAAGGCCAAATTCAATGTATAACAGAATTTCAAAAATAACCTGAGGCTATAAGATTTAATGATTTAATAACCTAAGATTTAATGATTCATGTGTTGTTCCTATGGTGTAGGATATGAACAATTCTCTCAAAGACAAAAAACAACCAAAATATATAAATAATATGAATACTTCTATTGATTTGACAGAGAGCAGTTCGGTCAGAGTTAGCAAACTGCACATTTTCATCTATAGTCCCTGGACAGATGCAAGGGATATACAGATAAGTTTAAATAGAAATACACACTATAATATACTATACAGTACAAGACTATACGCATTTAAACCACTGGCTGTGTGTCTATACGTAATTTATGGAGTGTACAGGTGTAGTGTTATTCAATCATATTTCAGGTAAACTTTCAGGTAAGTCAGGTAAACACAGTTTGGAGTTCATTCTTTATCAGCGTGATCTTAATCTTAATCTGCTGTGGCGGGATGGAGAGAGCACAAGGCTGTGATAGATCTAGCTGCCAATATAGAAGAATGGAAGAAGAATGGAAGAAGAATGGAAGAAGAATAGAAGAGTGGAATGAGCTATGTGGGACTTTACATTTGCATTTTAAAAGGAGAATACTGGTGTTATTGTTATAGCCCATTTACTATAGATTCGATTTTTTTTTAAAACATTTACTCATTTTTTGTCATTTTTAAAATACAATACAAGCTTGAAATGAACTGCTGACCCCGCTAACAAAGACACCCCAAATAAAAAGGCTTGGATCTGACAGTCTGTAAGGCGACATGTTTCTGAGGGATTATTTTTATTATATTATTTCCTGGTGGAAAGGTCTCTGAAATGTGCGCACTGATAAACACTCAACTCAGCACAATGAAATGATAAAATTCTGGCTTCATGTTTCCTGTGATGGATTCTCTCGGAAATTATTAGATTATTGGATTTGTATTATGTTATGGGCTTTATTACATTTAATTTTATTACATTATGGTCACTTCATACAGTCTCATTGGTTACCAGTCTCACTTTGACAGATCTTTCTCCTGCTGAAGGTCACATGACCCACAATGACAAGTGAAGAGGCAGGTAGCAAGTTCACTAGTTAACAAGTTTACTAGTTTAACAAGTTCACTAGTTTAACAAGTTCAGTAGTTTAACAAGTTCACTAGTCTAGCAAGTTTACTAGTTTAACAAGTTCACTAGTCTAGCAAGTTTACTAGTTTAGCAAGTTTACTTTAACAAGTTTACTAGTCTAACAAGTTTACTAGTTTAACACGTTTACTAGTTTAGCAAGTTTACTTTAACAAGTTTACTAGTCTAACAAGTTTACTAGTTTAGCAAGTTTACTAGTCTAACAAGTTTACTAGTTTAACAAGTTTACTAGTTTAGCAAGTTTACTTTAACAAGTTTACTAGTCTAACAAGTTTACTAGTTTAGCAAGTTTACTAGTCTAACAAGTTTACTAGTTTAACAAGTTTACTAGTTTAGCAAGTTTACTAGTTTAGCAAGTTTACTTTAACAAGTTTACTAGTCTAACAAGTTTACTAGTTTAGCAAGTTTACTAGTCTAACAAGTTTACTAGTTTAACAAGTTTACTAGTTTAGCAAGTTTACTTTAACAAGTTTACTAGTCTAACAAGTTTACTAGTTTAGCAAGTTTACTTTAACAAGTTTACTAGTCTAACAAGTTTACTAGTTTAGCAACTTTACTTTAACAAGTTTACTAGTCTAACAAGTTTACTAGTTTAGCAACTTTACTTTAACAAGTTTACTAGTCTAACAAGTTTACTAGTTTAGCAACTTTACTAGTTTAGCAAGTTTACTAGTCTAACAAGTTTACTAGTTTAACAAGTTTACTAGTTTAGCAAGTTTACTAGTTTAGCAACTTTACTTTAACAAGTTTACTAGTCTAACAAGTTTACTAGTTCAACAAGTTTACTAGTTCAACAAGTTTACTAGTTTAACAAGTTTACTGATTTAACAAGTTTACTCGCTTGCTTCATCGATTCTGCCATTACGAGAATGTTTTTTCAGGATTGTTTTCGCTTTTAAACAGCGAGGGAGGAGACAAGCTAGTTTAAAAAAAAAATGAAAAGCTGCTGAACGGAGCGGGAGGAGCTTCTTCAGGAGCGGAGTCTGACGACAAGCTTTAGAAAAGAGGAGAAAACAGCAACACAGCTGCTGCTGTGTGGATGTTGCTTTATATCATTATGAAATCTCCACACAGCACACAGCAGGTTCAGGTTAGAAGGTCTGATATCACTTATTGCAGATTTAACACATTTCTAAGCTCATTTCACAGATTGTCGTGTGACCAGGCTGGTGTGCTGCCTTGCTCATGGACACTTCACTGACATCACGGTCTGTCTAACCGCTAGGCGTCACTGCCGCCCACTGCGTCTCCGCCTCTCCTTTCCCTCCCATCTCTCTGTCACCTTTCATCCACTGCTCCCCCCCCCCCCCCCCTGGCCTTCCCCCTCTGCTTAATTAGCATCCTCATCTGCAGCTCGCCAGCCTCACCTCTCTCTCATTACCGTCGCAGTTCTTGCTTCTGTTCTCTCCTTTCTCTCTCCTCTCTCTGTTTGTTCCCCCCATTCTCTCTTCTTTCCTCAGTCTCTCTCCTCTCTCTCCAGGTCTTTTAATTGGTGTCAGTAGCGTCGTCTTTGACATAAAAGGCCATGGCTGTTTGTGTTGCCGGCAGACAGAGGGTGAAAAGGACAGAGTGTCTGAAGTCTGTTGACAAGACGTCTGACTTCACACTGTACTGCACTCTACCTCTGTATCTGTCTGAGCAGAGACACACCAGGCGCTACACTCTTAAATGTTTCAATAAAACACCAGAAAAAGGTGCTTTAGCTTTGTTCCACAGCAGAACGCTTTATGTGCCAGAAACAACCCTTTTCTCTATGGCAACCTCTTCAAGTGATTCTACACAGAACCTGTCAGACAGCCTTGAAGCATGCATTAAAAAGCTCAAAATCAGCAGTATTAGAAGAACTTTTGAACAACCACACTATCCTTTTTCTTTGTATTATAGGTGCTACATGTATTATTTTCATCAATAAATCATTACCACATTAATTTTGAGACTTTAGTATAATCACTGTAAACACACCAGAGCATCAGTGTCAGCCTCTATCAGCCTCTACTCTGCATCCTCCATAGTTTCTCCACCTGGTGGATCTGGAGGGAAATCTGCTGGATCGCTTTACGGCACAAAACAGGAAGAGGTTCTTCTTCTGTTCTTCCAGAGCAAACGGAGCTAAAGCTGAAAGAGTTTCTGGCAGCAGATGGTGGAAGGAGGGAAAGGAAGATGGAGAAATCACTTCCGACATGTTGATCCTCTTCAGGGAGGGGGAGCGGGGGGGCAGGAAGCAACGGGGCTGATGGGAAATGTAGTGTGGAGAAACACGAGAGCTAACAATACTACTGGAGTGAGATAGAGGAGAACAATCATCTCCAACATTTGTTTACTGTAATTATACAAAGGTGTCACAAACTGATGTTTAAAAATGCAGCTTTAACATATCAGAGGGATTTTTGACTCATTACGGATCTATACAGAACCACAACCTTAACCAAAGAACCCTTGAAGAACGCTCTTTTTTTTTGCATTTACACGCTAACGTAGCTGAACATTAGATGGAGGAAGGGAGGAAGAAATGGTAGGTGGGAGAAGGAGGCAGAAGAAAGGAACAAGGGAAGGAAGGAGGGAGGGAAGGAAACTGCTCCAGCTGTCTCTGACTTTACACCACACTGTCATCCAGACTCCACACGGCTTCTGTGTCTGTCTGAGCGTAACGACACACTCGACACGACACGCTAACATCGCTAAATCCTTAAAGGAGGCAGGCTGGGTGGGTGGGAAGAGGAGAGGGAGCAAGGTGAAAGGAAGGAGGAGGAGGAAGAAAGGGAAGGAGAAGGTGGGAAGACAGGATGGAGGAAGGAAGACGGGAGGGAAGAAAGTAAGGAGGACCTGGAGGATGACAAGCTGTCTGACTCGACTCCCATCCCACCTGGGATTACACTCCGTCCTGCTCCTGTCTGAAGAACACTGTGAGCTCCTCTGGACTTTAGCAGGAGGGAGGAGGAGAAGAAGAAAGAGGGAGGAAGGAGGAGAAGAAGAGAGGATGGGGATAATATCTAACTCTAATCTGTAAAGTTGAAAAGCAAAATGTGCGTGTGTGCGATGCAACTTGCAAACTTGCAATATATTTTGTAGTTGTAAACAGCTCTTTGCAACTGTGTGAAATACATTTTGCAGAAGAATGCATTTTAATCAATATTTGCTTTTGTGATCATTGAATTATTATTTGTTTTATGTATTTTACTTTGTCATGTATCCTTTCCTCTTACTATTATTACTTTTCTTTTATTCCTGTGAAGCACTTTGTAACACTGTTTTGATAAGTGCTATATAAAGTTATTCTTATTATTATTATGATTAATAAACACATGTGCAGCCATTTTGGCAGTATCTTCCCACAGAAGATCACGCTACAAATTGTCGTATTTGTATTATAATGTGCAACTTTGTAACATGACTTCAAACTTTTGACTTCAAACCTTCACACACACACACATTTTGCTTTTCAACTTTACAGATTTACAGAAGTACAACTAGATCTGGCAGAGTTTTATTCCCACATGTATGAGGAGGGCAGGGAGGAGGAGGAGGAGGAGGAGGGAGGTAATGGAGCTGAATCATTTTGGATGATTTACACACTTTGATGATGGAGGCACCTTCACTGGCTACAATATAAAGACGTCACACTGGCAGCAGCGCTCAAGTTTGATGTGGAAGAGGCACAACCACACATTAATCAAAACGAAATGAGCGAGTATTTGATCATAAACACAGTTCAGCGTGCCAAAAAAAGCCCAAACAGACACCGGCGAACGAGCGGCTCGGGGGATTCTGAGCGCCGTTTCTCTCTTTCGGTTAATTAAAAAACACTGAGTAATTAGTTAAATGATGACTTTCAAAGCAAAGCCCTTTTTCTGGATCAGGAGGTTGCACCCAGCTGGGAGGTAAAAAAAAAAAACAACCGCCTGGCGTAGCGAACGAGCGCTGACAGGTGTTGGTATTCATACTTCACCGGATGACAGATCCTCCTTATCTCCCCCTGAATTATGCTGTTAAGGCTTTTGTCAGCTCCGTTAATTGGCTGCAAAGATACTTGGATATTGATACTGGAGCGGCGTGAGGATTTTCAAAAACCCCCAAAACAAACGCAACCACTTGGCAAGAGCCGTCATGACAACTGGCGTTCGGCTACGGGAGCCTGCAGAGACATTTTGCTCTGTAGAAGTCAGTATTTTGGCAGTCGTTTTTTTTTTGAGTTACCCCAACCGGAGCGTGGTGGAGGGTGCTGTCACCTCCTCTTTCACCCTCGCTCATTTCAATTTCAACACCCAGTATGGAAAGTTGCCCACGCTGTCGCATCCCCAACCGGCGCCGGTGGAGAAGCGGGGTGTCACGGGAAAAAGGGCCGCCGCTGGAGAGAGGCGGCACAAAAGGCTTTCAGCTGGTTTTTTTATAGAACAACGTTTTTATCTGAGCTCACACAAAACAAGCTGCTCTTGAACTCGTCTGGCTGTTTCGCAGCTGTAAACAATGTCACTGTGCAGCCTTTGCCCTCCGCTGCCCTTCATAATCTTTTGGTGTAATTACCGCAGTAATTGGTTTTGAGCACCGCCGTTTCCTCTGCTACTTTGACCTCCGATGGCACCAAATAACGGCACCGAGAGTCTCAGTCCTCTAACAATAGAACTGCAACTCCAACTACAGGAAACCACCCCGAAACACAAGGGATTATGGGTAGAAGGAGACGGAAAAGCCTAGCAGAACAAAATGAAGTCTGGACTGATGCTCATATTCAGCTACTTCTTCATGTGTTCTTAACTGGTGTGAACACCACAGAAGAAGAGACAGACAAGTCCATTATGTTAGATAAAGTTACAGTCTAGTCTCTAACCTGCAGGATGACAGGTCAAAACTCTGTCCAATAAAGGAGCTACTTGTGAGTCATGTGACTTTTGTTTACAAGTCCTTGTTGGCTTGTGATTGGTCAGTTTGAACCTAAACGGACCAAACACAAAAATGCAACAAAGTCAACTTTTCCACCATATTTTGGACCAAAGAAAACCAACTGTAAGTGTGTCACATGGACTGGATGTTGTGTTAGAGTGTGTGTGTGTGTGTGTGTGTGTGTGTGTGTGTGTGTGTGTGTGTGTCCTACCTCGTTCACGAACACCCAGTGACTGTCTTTGGAGGCCAGGTTTGTTTCCACCGCCTGCAGAGAAAGAGAGAGAGAGAGAGAGACAGACAGAGAGAGGGAGGGAGGGAGGGAGAGAGAGAGAGAAAGAAAGAGAGAGAAACAGAGAGACAGACAGAGAGAGAGGGAGGGAGAGAGAGAGAGAAAGAGACAGAGAGAGAGAGAGAGACAGAGAGCGAGAGAGAGAGACAGACAGAGAGAGAGAGAAAGAGAGACAAAGAGAGAGGGAGGGAGGGAGAGAGAGAAAGAGAGAGACAGAGAGAGAGAGAGAGAGAGAGAGAGAGAGAGAGAGAGAGAGAGAGAGAGAGAGAGAGAGAGAGTTTTATAACATGTCTTTGGACCACATGAAGCTAATTTCACCACACACACCGGTTCTCAAAAAGAACATGAAGCATTTCGGAGCTCTTCATTTCAAAAGCAAGTTCAACAATAAGGTCTCGCCGAGCGGAGGAGAAGCCGGTGAGAGCGGCTGCTTTGTCTCCTCCTTGTTCTGCTCGTGTCGTCTTTGTCTCCCGGCGCGTTTGGCAGCGGCGTCTGAAAAGTTCACCTCCCCCCCCCCAAAACAACCGAGCCCGCTGTTTCCTCGCTGCCAAAATGTCGAGCAACAAAGGCTCTTCAAGCGAGAGAGAGAGAGAGAGAGAGAGGAGAGCGAGTGGCTTACACTTATCAAAGCACTCGGCGCTCGCTTGGTCCTCCGCCACTGAGCGATAATCCGAATAACATGAATTCTCTGGCTCGCCTCCTCCGGCTGCAGGAGGCCGCAGATAAAAGCCAACCGTGCGGCTGATAGCGGACCGCAGCTTCCCTTCCAGTCAGTAGGTGCAGCGGCTTAACCCACCTTAAAGGATTTCATAAGTATAGCTTTCAGTGGAGAGTTTTAGTGTCCCGTGATCCAAATGCTGTTTTTTAGAGGCTTTTCCAAAGTGTAAAACATAATAAGGCCAAGCAACGGTGGAAACCTCAGTTTGATTGGTGTGGATTTCCTCCCACTTCCCACGGAATAATAACGCAAAAAAGAAAGATTTCTGTTTCTGTATCTCACAGGATGAGGCTGACAAATCTTGAAAAATGCAGATCTGTGACTCACAATACAGGTTTTGTATTGGTGAGACACAACAGTGGATATACTGTACATTTACACATGTGAATTTTACATGTCTGATTGTCTTCAAACGATCACAAGTGTCAATTTTGACTCCATAACAAAGCTTTAATATTAAAAACCAACAGGTTTCGGTTGCAATATTCTTCGTTGGTGTCTATGCATTGGTTCTTAATGTTAAAGCTCCCATATTAAACCAAACTGTTTTTCCTTGCTCTTCCATATATAATTTTATCATTGTATCTAATAGCTGAGAAAATGTGAAATCTGAAACTCCTCCTGTTTTGCCATAGTTTCCTTATTTAAAAATCACGTGTTTCTACAAGCCGTTTTGATTGGCAGTCCTTCGTGACATCACTCCTGGCTGACAGGGTGAAGGCCCCTCCCACTCAACCGGTCAGTCGTCAGCTGGCCAATCAGAGCAGAGGCTCATTAACGTAAAAAATCAAAAACAGCCTGTTCTTTACAGTAGAGACGCTGAGAGGCTGGAACACTATAAAAGCTGGAGTTTGGTGTTTTTTTTGCTTCACAAGCGTTTTTTTTTTTAAGACCACAGGGAACTTTGTTAAATTGCTTAAAAAAAAAAAAAGAGAGAGAGAGTACCATATGGGACCTTTAATGCTTTGTCAATTGTTCTCCAAAAGTCACTGAACTCTTAATTCCAGAGGCTTTATCACCCCGACAAGAAGAAAAGTCTGGGGGAAACACTGATACACACATCTGTGACTGTGTATGTATGTGTGTGTGTGTATGTTCTTATAGGTGTGTGTGTACGTGTGCGCTCTTTGATGTGTGAAAGAATGTGTGTGTGTGTTTGTCTATCTGTGTATGTGTGAGTGTGTGTGCATGTTCTTATAGGTGTGTGTGTACGTGTGCGCTGTGCAGATATGTATGTTTCTTTGATGTGTGAAAGAATGTGTGTGTGTGTGTGTGTGTCTATCTGTGTGTGTGTGTGCACAGTGTGTATGCCCACAGTGTCAGTTTATGGATCTGTAGGCGTTTTGCCTTCTGGACTTCTGTAATTATTTGTCTCCCGCTCAGTTCCATGTAAAACAGCAACAGCAGCAGAAAGCAACAACTTTCACTTATTGTCTAACAAACTGAATTCTCTGAAAGGAAAAAACAAACAAACTGGATTTACAGTGATAATAAGATGACAGAGAGGAGAGAACAGGCTGAACATCTGGTGTGGAGCTTCAGCGAACACACACACACACACACACACACACACAGGCTGAAAATATACTCAAGCTACAAGGGAAAAAACAACACACACTTGCACAACACACTCGTATATATACACACACACACACACAAAATGCAGTCATGAATGTACACATACCTTTACATAAATAATAGTTTCAATCACACACACACACGCATACATACACACACACACACACACAGGCTGAAAATACACTCAAGCTACAAGGGAAAACACAACACACACTTGCACACACACACAAAATGTAGTCATGAATGCACAAATACCTTTACACAAATACTAGTTTCAATCACACACACACACACACACACACACACACACACACACACACACTGCAGCTCCGCGGATCACATCTTTTGCTCCTCGGGGCTCGGTGGCTCCTCCTGCCAGATGTTCTCAAACAGGTCCTCGTTTGCCTCCCAGAGCACCAAGCCCCATCACACATGTTTCCTACCCAGCATGCCGCGGGTGAACGCTTCAGCGCTCGTCTCTCGGGGGACGCTCGGCCTTTTTCTGCCCTTCCGAAGAGTTGGAATATGCAAATGTTTCTTTCTCTCTTGCGTCGCCTAGTTAGAATAAATCTGTTCCACGTCCATATGTGTGTGTGTGTGTGTTCTCGTTAAAGCTGACCGGGAATCTCTGGGCCGGCCTTGGGGAGATGGACTTTGACGTGTTTTGTTATTACTATATGCAAATAGCGACTATAATAGCCTTGACTCTGTTTCGTTTGTTATTTTGTGATGAAGCGTTGAACACCGGAGAAGGTGAATTACGAGAAAAAGTGCAAACAAGTCCATCGTGCTCATCTGAAGGTTTACAGGACCTGGTCGGCTTGTGATTGGACGGTGTGAACTACAACAAACAGAGTGAGAGAACTTTTCCACTCCGGTTCAGACCGAAGAAAACAAACCGGAGGTGTGATCGCACCCTTCATGCATGTGTGAGATACAGAGATACTGCAGGTAACACTTTCTTTTGGATCGACCAGCGTTGATGCTCAGCTATCAGGTGACAGGAAGTAGATGTTGTACTAGCAGAGGTGTCGCTCGGCTATTTGCTGCATGTCTACCGCAAGGGACCAGGTTTGGAAATGTTTCTTTGAACCACATTAATGATGCTAATTTATCCCTTTTTTTTTAAATACTTTCTGGTTGATGATGAAGCATATAGAACCTCTCATGGATGTCTTTTTGTCCTCTATGTTTAAGTTTTTATTGGTAAAATAAAATCTTCAGTTTCAGTCACATTACCATCAAGCTGTGTGAGTATCAAAGGCTTTGTCTGGCTTACCAACTACCAAAAATGTCAAAAGTCCTAACAGATTATATAATCCAAACCCTAACCTGACCCTGTTTCTAACATTAACCCCAGCCCTAAACCTGAATGGATAGAAGTCATTCCCATTCAAATCAGCGTTCCCGGACGGACGGAGCGGCGGCCATCTTGCTGTGACCCGTCGGACTAGCTTCTGTATAAAGCGACTCACAGCAAGTCACTGAGCTGAGAGGTTTTACAGCAAGAACCAAAGCAGCTTCTCTGTCTCCTTGCTGCCATGGATTGCTAACATGCTAATGTTGACTAGAAGAGCTAGAGAGAGAAGTACAGTCTGTGATGAAGCTACGTTAGCCTCGTCGCTAACGTTAGCTTCCAGTTGAGTTCTGACAGTTTGCTAACAGACTCATCTGCTCAGTTCTCACAGTGGGACAGACTTTACAGCCTTAATGTCCAGACTTGTGTTGTCACCATGGCAACTAACACTTCCACAATCACCATTTTATGCTGCACTAGTCGAATTACCGTGACAAACAGTGAAAGAACTGTTCTATCCATTCAAGTTCTGTGGATTAACACTATCGGACGTCGGATTATCCAAATGTGTAAGAGAGATAAAGAAGAGTGTGTGAGTGTGTGTGTGTGTGTGTGTGTGTGTGTGTGTGTGGAGCATGTCATCAGCGATCAGGTTAACCTGCGGTAAAGGCCACAGTCCAGCAGTCGTAACACTCCACATGACATCTCCTACTGAGTTATTACACCTGTCACTGTAACCTTTACCGGGCCCAGAAGGACTAGGTATTACACACACACACACACACACACACACACACACACACACACACTCACTCCCTTTCATCCCTTCATCTCTCCTGTCTCCTCTTCCTCGCTTTTTACCGACAGTGTTTTACACAATACGCTGTTTAATATTTCTTATTTGTTTTATTTATAAGTGACATTATTCTAATTCATGTCTGGCATTTTGTTGCCTGCCTCATTATTTATGATTGTTCTGTAAAGCACTTTGTAACTCTGTTTTGAAGAAAGTAAACAAACAGGTATTATTATAGTTGATGTCCTCCTTTCTATATTAATCTGCATTTAATATCTGTAAACACACACACACACACACACACAAGTCCCATATTAATGGTGTCTGATGTCAGCAGGATTGCACGGTGTTTCCCATCACAGGGAATCAACATTTCAGACTTTTTTTACAGCTGTAATTTCAACTAATATCACAACATGCAACATTCTGGTCTCTCTCCTGCTCCTGTGGTGGAGAAACTGGTCTCTCTCCTCTTCTACGATGGATTTCTCCCTGTATGATTGTTGAACGTCTCTCGGTGCAAAATGGCGGCTCTAGAAAGAAGCCCTCGCTCTTTGATTCTGAGGGACTGACACCAAAACCTGACGTTTACCGCTGATGCCTCAGACAGCTGAGTCGGCAGAACGCTCTCTGGATGCGGGCGGCTCGCTCTCTCTGTCTGGACCGAGCTTCATGACTCAGACGGCGGGCAGGAATATGAGTGTGTCAGATGTGTGTGTGTGTGTGTGGATGTGACTGCAGATCACAGACCGACTGACACTATCAGGTTGGCAGGTAAATCAGAAAGATAACTAACTTTCTGTGTAAAGGCCACAGCATCCGGAGAACAGGCTTATTATTAATGATGGGACGATACATCGAAATTCAATATATCGCGATACGAAAATGTGACAATCCGTATGTTGTGTCAGGAACATGAATGGTGATATCAGCTCCATGTTATTCTGCTGTCAGGAACATGAATGGTGATATCAGCTCCATGTTATTCTGCTGTCAGGAACATGAATGGTGATATCAGTTCCATGTTATTCTGCTGTCAGGAACATGAATGGTGATATCAGCTCCATGTTATTCTGCTGTAGTAATCACTAATGAGACTCTTGACCATCACAGTTTCACAAGCTCTCCATCCAAATTATATTATTGTCACTTTGTAACGACATTTTTAAATTGTTGTTTACATTCTAGCAGCCAATGGCATCGCTAGAAAGATTTGAGTCTCAGAAATAAACAGAATTCTGCACAGTCAGACTTTGTTGTCACTGAATTTGCATTGAATTGATCACATGGTATCCTGGTTGTATTGATCCTGAACCTCAGATCGCGTATCCAATCGTATCGTGAGATAAACAGATCGTCTCATCACTACATACTATAGTTTCAATTTTTATTTAAATTTCAGTTTAGTTTTAGTTTTCAGTGTGGGTTTGGTCGTTTTAGTTTCCTTTTCTTTTTCTTTTACTAAATCATCTGTATGCAGGTATAACAGGTGTTATTTTATTATTATTTATTTCTAATTTTTTATTATTATCTTTACTTATCTATGTTATCTTTCTTTCTTTCCTTTTAAAATGTCATTTTATGAGTGGATTGTTGTGATTATTATCCTTACCTATTTCATCTCTTTCTTTTCCTTTCTTTTATCTGTCATTTAAATGGACAAATTATGTATTTTTTGTGTTTTATGTGTAGCACAATGAATTTGCATATGTGTATGAAATGTGCTATGTAAATAAACTTTGTCTTTTATTTTTATTATTTCACAAATGTGTAGTTTTAGTTTAGTTTTTATTTCGTTTTTAAGTTAGTTGAAGACTTTTTGCCGTTCTCTTAGCCTCCAAAATCCATCGTCCTCGTGTTAAAACAAATAAGTCTAACATTTTACAGCAATATATTAATCAAACCCATAGAGGCTGGTTACAGATGGGTGGAGCATTACGAAATACATTCACTCAGGCTCTGTATTTTTCTCATACAACTCCAGTATCTGTCATTTATCAAACGCACGCAGTTCCAAGTTTCTGTTATGAAGAACATGGTGAGAATGAGTGAAAGTAGAAGATTGGCAGGTTAATTAAAGAAGCTGCTCGGTAGCCAAAGGTCAGGATGATGTGACACTGACATGCCGTCCCTGAAAGCTGTTACATCATTGGCAGCTGCACTATTTATATCTTTCTCTGTACGTTGAAAAAGATTATATAAAAAAATCTAATGAAACTGTCTGCAAGCCCCAGAGATCCAGTAGAGTCCACCAGAGAAAAAGCATATTTCCAACTTTCAAACTTTATGCACAAATGCCATGTTCTCTCTTAAATGTATTGCTATGTATATACAGTATGTACTGCAAGTGGTTCATTGGCCATGGGAATCTTTTTCGATGCCACATAGAAAGCCCAGAGGACAACATGCCACCAAAAAGTTGCAAAAAAGATTCTGTAAAACAGCAAAATGTCCAAAAAATATGGCTCTATGCAACTCTAATAGTGCCAAATCTCTATGTTTTATAAAGGACAAAAAAGTTGCAAAAGATTTGAATACCAAAAAAGGTATAAGAAATGTTGTATATAGTACCAAAAAGTTATGTATAAGGTTCTGTAGAGCACCAAAAAGATGCAAAAAAGCTTTTTATAGCAGGAAAAAATGTACTGAAAATGACTTTACATAATAGCAAAAACATTCACCTCCATATGATGCGCTGCCAGAAGTGTGACCAAGTCAACTTTGAGTCCCAAGTCAGTCTCAAGTCTTGAGGCACAAGTCTCAAGTCTAAATGTAGATTACCAAGTCAAGTCCATGTCATTAATGTCAAGTCTCAAGTCTAAATGTAGAACAGCAAGTCAAGTCAGAACAAATCAAGAGTCCAGTATCAATTTAATATCTTAAAGAAAACTAAATATCTAGGACTTTTCAATGCAATATGGTTTTAATAGGATAAAAACTTGGTAAGAGCATCATGAGTTTGATTTCTATAATCAGTTTCAACTTCAATAAATTCAATCATTCCATACAAATTCAGAAAACAGAATTTAAATTCAGTCGTCCGCTGGAACAAATCTCATCACTTTCAATCTAAGTCATTTACACAAACACAAGATCTCAAGTCAAGACTTTAGAAACCTTTTCAAGTCATCAAAGTACAAGTCAGAGTCAAGTCCCAAGTCACCAGAACCCAAGTCAAGTCAAGTCTCAAGTCTTCTCCTCATGCATCAAGTCAAGGCTCAAGCAATTAAAGCTGTGACTCGAGTCCAAGTCATGTGACTCGAGTCCCCTCCTCCACATATCAGCAGTGCAGCAGCGGTCCGGTTCAGGGGGATTAGTCAGTTATCCGGTCTGTGTAATGTTCCACCTCCTCGCTCTCTGGGCCTAATAACCCCGACAGCAGCCACTAGCAGGCCGGAGCGGGAACGTTACACCGGGGACCGGCTGCTTTTAACACCGTGTTAATGGAACAGACCGGGATCAAACCCACGAGAGGAACGCTCACAGGGGAACGCGCCCCTCCCGACCCCGAGGAACGCTGCGGAAAATCAGCTGTCCCATGTGTTGTTTCAGCTCAGTCGATATGTGTGACTCTCTCTCTCTTTCTGTTTCTGAATTTCTCTGTTTCTCTTTCCTTCACTCGCTCTCTAAAGCCGGGAACCAGAAAACCAAAAGCTGATTATCAAATCCAAGTTGTCAAAAATCACCAAAATCATAGGAACCTGTGTGACATCTCATGTTAAACAGCATGCTACTGAGATGTCCATCTGCTATTGGCTGATCTTTGGTGCCAGGTGATGTCACATTCTATAGAGTACAGCAAGTGGTGACATCACCTGGCACCAAAGATCAGCCAATAGCAGATGGACATTTCAGTAGCATGCTTTTCACCATTAGATGTCACACAGGTTTTTATGATTTTGGTGATTTTTGATGATTTTTTTGCAGCTCTAGTCTTAATATTTTTGGTAGAGTTGTGATTGTTTATATATATGTATAATGACAGGAGTTCAGAACACATATTTTGTATATGTTACAAGTACCTATTGTGTAATACAAACAATAAATCATAAATTCTTTTTCAAATTACATATATATTACATATATTTTTTGACACATTCTATTTTAGTTAGTTTTAAAAATAGACAAGATAATTTGAGTTTCAGTTTTAGTTTTTTCACAAAGTCTCATTTTTATTTCAGTTTATAACAATGTTTTTTGACACTGACTTTTCAGCTGAGTTTCAGTTCTGGTTTATGATAATAACCTGGTTGAGACCGAAGAAAACTGCCTGGATCGAACCTGAAGCCTGAGACAGGAGCAGGATGAACTGCCCACTCCTCTGAAACCAATACACATGAATAAAACACACATGCTTCAATTATTCTCGACAGGCGCCGGTAATTGAAAAACGTTCGCGGTCAGCGACTGCTTTTCCACTTCACACAGCTGAACGATCAATATGCCGTCTGCCTTATCGATAGGTTACTGATCAATAGCTGAATAACAATCGCCCTGAAAGGAAAAGGTCAGGAACTGCTGGAAGTGTCAAGAATCCTCGCTGCGGTTTCAAAACCTCAACCATCAAACCTTCTGCAGGTCAGCAGATTGTCTTTCTCTCTGGATTATATCTTCTGAATTCAATAAGAAATGTGTGAAATTTGTATTCGGGGCTGCAGAGAAAAAATGCCATGGTCCCACTTGTGGTGTTTTGCCCTTTAAAACTCTTTATTAGCAACCATAAAACATTAGATTCCCACCTAGGAGATTTACAATCTCTAGCCCACACTTAACTGAAGTTACTGAAGAAAAACGACAATTAATGTATTATTGTGAATAAAGACTAGAGTCTACTATGTTGATTTATTGTCACAACCTGGGAGTATTAAAGTTTATACTAATTTTGAAACTGCACCATATGCTGTTTGGCCACATAATGACATATTTTTTGTCAAATTTTCTGGTCAAATATAACCCATCTCACCCATACAGAAGAGTATTAGGGCCATTGTAGTTGAATTTTTTTTTTTTAAACTTTTTAACAATGCTATTCCTATGATTTTGGCTGCTTTCCCTCCAGATACCTTAAGTTACATATTCTGAATCTTAGAGGAACCTCTGATGAACTCTTAGTGAACACTTTTCTAGCTCCTAGCAGCTACAGCATGGGTGTACGGAAGAGGATTAGCGTCATTGTAGGTGCTTTTTTTTTTTTTTTTTACCACAGCTGGGTGGAGAGGGGGTAATATTCAGAGAAAAAATTCAGAAATTTGAGAAAAAACTCAGAATTTCTGAGATTTAAGTCAGAAAATTGCGAGAAAAAAACTCTAATTTGCGAATTTCTATTTTTTTTTCTCTCACAAATTTCTGCGTTTTTTCTCAGAATATGACCCCCCCTCCCCCCAGCTGCGGTCAAAAAAAAAAAAAAAAAAATCACCTACAATGACCCTAATACTCTTCCGTACACCCATGCTGAAAAGTGTTCACTTAAAACTAAGAGTTCATCAGATTCAGAAGGAGCGAATATGTAACTTAGGGTATCTGGAGGGAAAAACATCCTTCAACTGCAGCCAAAATCATAGGAATAGCATTGTTGAAAACCTCATGAATAGAATATATCAAATGATCTGTGTGTGTGCAGATGTGAGAGTGTGTGTGTGTGTGTGTGTGTGTGTGTGTGGGCGGGCGAGTTGTAAGGCTTCCTCTGAGGAACCGACAGAACATATAGCTCCTCCAAGCCGTTTTCTCTCACTCCGTTTTTGATCTTTGCATCAAATCAGTGTGTTGAGACTGGCGAACGCAGTAAATCGTGAGAAAGAGTGTGTGAGTGTGTGTGTGAGTGTGTGTGTGAGTGTGTGAGGAAAATGACTTGTGGCTGTGTACGCTTTGAAGGCGATGAACTCTTTAATGTGGTGGGAGGGGGAAGCGGGGTCATACAAACATGATGTGAAATGTAGGGAGATAAATTCATTCATTCATTTTCCTTTCAGCATGAATAGAAAAAGACATTCTCATTTAATTTGAAATATTCCCATTTATCTTGTGTGACGGACGAATCAGGCGCTGTGCACATTTTATCCCTCATTATTCACAGCAGTGCATCTGAAACTACTGATATTATACTGATTTACTGATATTAAACTGATATTATACTGATTTATATTAAACTGATATAGTGATTTCAGTGTTATTTGGTGATGTAACTCCCTCTTCCTAGATGACGGGACTGGGGCTTGTGGGGAAATTTACTGTTCTGTTTTTATTATTATTATTATTTTCTTATTCCTTCACAACAAATCAACAAGTTGGGAGATAATACAAATATTACCGTTACCAGTGACTAATAGCAGTAAATGAACGTTTTCCACCATCTGTGTCAAATTCCTGATTTTTAGCCTCTAAAATAAACTCTCTATCTACTGTATATCTCTGTTGGCTGCTTGTGAAAATTCAAAACATACTTATACAGCATGTTTTGCATCAGAAATGACTTGAATACCCATATACACCTGGACATTTTTTATCCAAAGTGCCTAATAATACTGTGAATGCATTTTCATTTTGTGTGGCCAATAATACACAAGTAAAAATACACTTTTTTTTTTTTTACTATTTTCCACATTTTAGAATAACAGTAAAGACATCAAAACTATGAAATAACACAAAAGTTATTATGCAGCGACCAAAAAAGTGTTAAACAAATCAAAACTATCTTATATTTTAGATTCTTTGCCTTGATGGAAAGGCAAAGGCTTTGGAAAGAAATCCATACATAGGATCAACTTCACTATTTATATTTGTCTAAGAAACTCATTTCAAGCATTTAAGCAGAAGCCTTTAGATCAAAATGGCTTTAAGAGAATGAGAAACAGAGTAGATTCAGTCAGATGGGTCCAGACTTTTGACTGGTAGCGTAAAATAATTAAAATTTTAAGAAAACAGGGAATTGAAGCCATAACTCTTCCATTCTGAATGACGGTGGATTTGAATGTGAACTCTGTCACACTGAGCACACGAACACCAGCATCCTATTGAGACCGAACACATAAGATTGTTTTTTCAGTGATGCGGCGGCTCTGGCTGCTCAGAGCCGGCGTGGGCTTTAAACAGTTTTACGAGCCGGTAAACAAACCCTGTAGAAAGAAATGAATTCGACCGGCTCCACCGGCACGCAATGAAATTTAACCAATTTCAGCGGACCCCGTTAAGTTTCGTGTGATGTAGGCATGGAAACCGGGGCCGCAGAGTGCTTCTCCCTGCCTCTTCCTCTGCTGGAACTGTGCCTATCGCGTACAACAGTTGGTTTGAAGCCTACTGTACACCGCTGAGAGAGAAATGCTATTTGGATTTGTGCAGAAAAAACACAGTCTGCTGAATAGAGATGACAGCGACGGCTCCGCGCTGCCGGCGGGGAACGCAAGGCTCGTTCAGATATGAGATTTTAAAGATAGGATGAACTTTGTAGACACTCGAGTGGAAATTGGGTCATTGCAAAGAATGGGATATAGATAAAAAAAAATGCAGTAAATAAAAACAGCTTGCAGATCCAACATGGAGCGTCTTCATCATGCCAATATAGAGTTCCTATTGGTGAGAAAGAATCCTCCCTGTGATTGGTTATTGATACATTTACAGATTTACAGACATTACAGACATTTGCACTTTAAAGAGATTTAGAAATTTACAGTCTGCTGCAAAGAGCATACAGTATATGCAGGGGTGTGCAAATGTTATTAGCCACTTTATGAAATAAAATTCATGTTGAGTGCACTTTGAATAAATGTTCTGCCTGCGTACATGACATCACATCTGAGTGCAGCAGTCTGGCCTTCGTACAAACTGAGAGATTTCATTCAGCGCTGTAAAACTGCGTGGAATCACAAGTGGAAACAGCGATTTGTAAAGACGAGTCCATGACCGATCCTCTGATTCGGTCGTATCTCTCCTCTCCTCTCGTTTGTGTCTTTGCTTCTCATCCTGAATAGTTTTTTGCTCTAAAGCTGGTGACACACTACACGACTCGCAGCCTGATTATAGCGATTCGGCGATAACGACTGATTCTCAACATCGGGCCGAGTCCACGCTGGTTTTGGGTGAAACACTAATCTCTTGCCTCCGGATGCAGTCGTGACCATCACGGTTATTTCAAACAGAAGAAAAACAACAGAGAGTGCTACAAAAACGGTGCAAAGTGTCATAAAATCTTCAAAAGAATGTACTCTTTGGTTTGGAGTATATAACTGAAGGAAACAAAAGTCCAAGGCACTCTCATGTTGAGTGTTGAAGTGTTTGTCCCTAGACTAGCTCATACAATAAAGGCTTTTTAAAGTTTTTCAGAGAAGAGTGCCTTGGACTTTTGTTTCATTCAGTTATTTCAAATATGTTTGACTTCTAAGACTCAAATCTGGTCTTAATGTACTGCTGTACTGTGAGCTGGTCAACGACTAAAATCCAAACAACCGGCAACAGCCAATTAGAGATCAGCATGAGAGAAGAAAAGCAAAATTTCTTTGTTTCGTTTCTGTGAGATTTCACGAGTTTGTGTGGTGTTAGAACTTGAGTAGTGTGTGTTCCCTAAATCCAACTGGTCATCAAGTGTGTGTTCCCTAAATCCAACTGGTCGTCAAGTGTGTGTTCCCTAAATCCAACTGGTCGTCAAGTGTGTGTTCCCTAAATCCAACTGGTCGTCAAGTGTGTGTTCCCTAAATCCAACTGGTCAAGTGTGTGTTCCCTAAATCCAACTGGTCAAGTGTGTGTTCCCTAAATCCAATTGGTCGTCAAGTGTGTGTTCCCTAAATCCAACTGGTCGTCAAGTGTGTGTTCCCTAAATCCAACTAGTCATCAAGTGTGTGTTCCCTAAATCCAACTGGTAATCAAGTGTGTGTTCCCTAAATCCAACTGGTCGTCAAGTGTGTGTTCCCTAAATCCAACTGGTCAAGTGTGTGTTCCCTAAATCCAACTAGTCGTCAAGTGTGTGTTTCCTAAATCCAACTGGTCAAGTGTGTGTTCCCTAAATCCAACTGGTCATCAAGTGTGTGTTCCCTAAATCCAACTGGTCAAGTGTGTGTTCCCTAAATCCAACTGGTCATCAAGTGTGTGTTCCCTAAATCCAACTGGTCAAGTGTGTGTTCCCTAAATCCAACTGGTCGTCAAGTGTGTGTTCCCTAAATCCAACTGGTCATCAAGTGTGTGTTCCCTAAATCCAACTGGTCAAGTGTGTGTTCCCTAAATCCAACTAGTCGTCAAGTGTGTGTTCCCTAAATCCAACTGGTCAAGTGTGTGTTCCCTAAATCCAACTGGTTGTCAAGTGTGTGTTCCCTAAATCCAACTGGTCAAGTGTGTGTTCCCTAAATCCAACTAGTCGTCAAGTGTGTGTTCCCTAAATCCAACTGGTCATCAAGTGTGTGTTCCCTAAATCCAACTGGTCAAGTGTGTGTTCCCTAAATCCAACTGGTCATCAAGTGTGTGTTCCCTAAATCCAACTGTTCAAGTGTGTGTTCCCTAATCCAACTGTTTGTCAAGTGTGTGTTCCCTAAATCCAACTGTTCATCAAGTGTGTGTTCCCTAATCCAACTGTTTGTCGATTGTGTTCCCCAAATCCCCCAAAGTGTGTGCATGTCTATGACAAAAAAATCTGCGAAAGCCAGTCGTTAAGTGTGTGATGTCTTTTCACCATCTGTAAAGTGAGATTTATGTAAGCTCACTTTCTTTATCTCACCTGTACAAATTTGTTTTTGTTCTACTTCTTTCTGCCTTTTAACACCATTTTATTGTTTCATGTCTGTGCAGCATAAACTTAATTATATCAAGTTGCAGTTTGGCGGAGGTTTGAGGAATGAGAAAGACTTCAAAGATCTCAGGAGGATTCACGAGGCGTCGGGGTTGAGGTGAAGGAAACATCTTAGAGACGCAAAATAAAGTCTATTCAGTCAGACGTTACTGCAAGAAAACAAAAACTAAAGGAAATGTCATTAAATCCTGTGGTTTAACTGGTGTAAACAAAACAAACCCGCAGATCAGTCTGGATGGTTTGGCAGCTATTGCTATGAAGGTTTTATAGTATATGAGCAACTTAGTGTGCTGATGCAGCGATGAAGATCCTCCCACTGAACACACTGCAAGCTACAGCGAATTACAGCTTCACTAATGTTTGAAAAATGTATATTTTGTTCAGTTTTCAGCCATCAGAAGACGCCGAGAACGATCTGCCAACCAAACACTGAGAGAGAATCACTTTGACGTTTAGCCGATGGTCTTTGAGGCCAATCTTGAAGTTTTGTGCAACAACACTAAACTTTAAAAACCACTGAGAGGTCGTGTGGATCTATGATTGCATGCCAAAACAATACAAATAAAGGTTGGAGTCAAAAACCAAAGACAGAGTGCAAAACGCTTGAAACCCTGCAGAAAACTGGAAGAAAAGCCTGGTAACACTTTACTAAAAGTGCATTGTGATGTATTACAAGCAGATTAATAACCATTGGAAGCAGAGATACACTTTGTGCACGAGATAATCAATTATAAGAAAAACAATCTGCACTTTATGTCTTTTATATCTTATAATTGGTTATTTCCGATGCTCAAGATCGTGTCTCCGAAGTTGAGCGTGTTGTCTTTGTTCTGGCACAACATAATCAAACATTAGAAACTTACATTCAGTTTATTATCATTATCTATACAGCTGCCCCAACAAGTTTATTGACTCCCTGCTTCACATTCACACAGAACAACCAGTCTTCTGTCTGAGGTCGGGGGTTAAAGGATAAGGCCGGTGTTTTTTAATCCATCTCTTACCGTCAACAAATCCTATGAAAATAACAACATCAACAATGCGTTTGCTCTACTCCCGTTACTTTCTGACTTCCCACGTACCGTTTTTAGCCGTCAACCCGGAAGTCATTGGCTCCAATTGGAAGCTAAAAACCTTTAAATACAGCTCACAAAGACATTGTTTACATTTTAAAAATCGCTAACTGTTACCATGAAAAGTCAGACTGTTGTAGTTATTACCAAATCAAATTCAAATGGGAACAAATTCTTCATTACGCCGGGGACTATTTTCTGTGCTACGGAACTACTTTCCCGAGATGGAAAGCGTGTTTACGGTCGGCTTATTAAGTCGTTTGAGGAAAAAGTCGTCCGGCCCGGTGCATCGTGATGATGAAATATGCTGCAGAGCAGCAGCATGGCTCTGTGACGGGTTTTAATAGTTTTTTAATACAATGCAGTTCTATGGCTGCTGGGACATGAGGCTGCACTGGGCACCGGCTACATGGACGAGACTTGTTGGCAAAACAAATTCATTGTTGATTTTGTTATTTTCATAGGATTTGTTGACGGTAAGAAATGCATTAAAAAACAGCAGCCTGACCCTTTAATGCCTTGCTCAGCGGCTCCTCTGCAGTTTCCCAGCTGGTCTGGCAACCTTCAAGTCACAAGCCCACTTCTCCAACTTCTAGCCTACTGCTGTCCCATAAGTATTATCTCCAATCCCCTCGTTTATTTGCACAGTGTCTGATTATAATAATTCTCATGCTCTCACAATGTGCTTATAATGCTCTTAACTTATGCGTATCTCTTCAAGTAAAGCACTGAAAAATGAAAAAGCTTTGTGTTTATTCAGAATTATGTACAAAACATTAAGATTAAGGATGTGGCTTATTCTTGCAGCGGGGGAAAAAAAACAACAACTCAAGAATCACTCATCGCCTCTTCATCAGACTGACTGCCAGCAGCTTTGTGATTCCTCTGAGCGACTCGCTCGTCTGTCACGGCGCCGCGCGGCTCTGCAGGGCGTAAACATGAGGAAGATGGCCGCCGGAGAACCAGGAAGTGGCGTGACCTTTCAGAGACGGGCGCCATGACAGAGGAAGGCAGCCGCACGGCTCAGCGCTCATCTGACCAAACCCTGCTGCTGTTTGGGCTATAGATAGACAACGCACACACACACACACACACACACACACACACACACACACACACACACCCTAACACATTTTAATGCCTCCACTATCACTTTAACTCTCTTTCACACCTGGTCTTCCTCTTTCTTACCCTCTCTCTCTCTCACACACACTCTCTCTCTCTCTCTCTCTCTCTCTCTCTCTCTCTCACACACACACACACACTCTCTCTCTCTCTCTCTCTCTCTCTCTCTCTCTCTCTCTTTCACACACACACACTCTCACACACTCTTTCTCTCTCATTCTCACCTCCTCTCTCATACTCTCTCTTTCTCTCTCTCTCTCTCTCTCACTCTATCCCTCTCTCTCTCTCTCACACACACACACACTCTCTTTCTCTCTCATTCTCACCCCCTCTCTCATACTCTCTCTCTCTCTCTCTCTCCCTGCCTTCCTCTGTCTCACTAATTGTCTCACTAATAATGAGATAATTTCTCATTATATCAGGAAAACAAAATGCATTATCAACATAACGAGACTTAATTAAATAACTCGATATTCTGAGAAAAGAAAGAAAATGAACTTGTTACTGCAGGAAAACAACATAAAAATATGTATGAATGTGTCCTCAGTGGGCTTCCGTAGTACAGTCTGTGTATTAAAGCTTTCCTGAAAGTGCAATAGATGTTTTTGTTCGTTTTGGTGGTTACAGAGTTTACCTCCTTTTTAGTTTTTATTCCCTGGCTATGAGAGAAGACTTGTACTTCAATACTGGTGTCTCTCTCTCTCTCTCTCTCTCTCTCTCTCTCTCTCTCTCTCCAACTATCCTTCTTACTTTTTGACATGACTGGTTGGCCCTCAGGCTTTCCCTAGTGACTCTCCACCCTCCTCTCTCTCTTTCTCTCTCTTTCCGTCTATTGTCCGCGGCTGTCACTCACCCCTCCATCCTATTATCTCTCCTCACGCCGGAGGAAGGAGAGAGCGGGAGAGAGAGAGCGACAGAAGAGGAGGATGGAGATTGAAGAGGGACTGAAGTACCAGGTTTTAAAGAGCAGGTGAAGGCGGCCCGCTGCATGGTGATGAGGTGTGGAGAGAGCGTGGGCGCTTCATTACATCGTGTGTGTGTGTGTGTGTGTGTGTGTGTGTGTGTGTGTGTGTGTGTGTGGTGTGTGTGTGGGTGGGTGTGTGAGAGGCAGAGGTAGAGAAAGAAGACTGTTTGTGTTTGTGAGAGACAGAGTGAACAAGGTTGTATATATGTCACAAAGCTCTGTGTGTATGTGCAGGGGCTTTTGTGTGTGTAGGTGTGTGTGTGTGTGTGTGTGTGTAGGTGTGCGTGTGTGTGCGTGTGTGTGTGTGTGTGTGTGTGTGTGTGTGTGCGTGTGTGTGTGTGTGTGTGTGTGTGTGTGTGTGTGTGTAATCGACAAGGCTAGATGTCCTCTATCTCTCACCATTACATTTCATTGTGGAAAGATAAAGAATAAAGAATTTGACCGTGGTTTTATTCAGTTTTATTCAGATTTTATCAGTTTAAAGTCTTGCTACTGCTGTTAATAGTACTACTACTACAACTAATACTGTTACTACTACTGCTACTACTGCCACTACTACTACTGCAACTACTACTACTACTACTACTACTGCTGCTGCTGCAACTACTACTGCCGCCACTACTACTACTGCAACTACTACTACTGCTACTACTACTACTACTACTGCTACTACTGCCGCCACTACTACTACTGCCACTACTACTACTACTACTACTACTACTACTGCTACTACTGCTGCTGCTGCAACTACTACTGCCGCCACTACTACTACTGCAACTACTACTACTGCTACTACTGCAACTACTACTACTACTACTACTACTACTACTGCTACTACTGCCACTACTACTACTACTACTACTACTACTGCAACTACTACTACTGCAACTACTACTACTGCTACTACTACTGCTACTACTGCTGCTACTACTGCCGCCACTACTACTACTGCAACTACTACTACTGCTACTACTACTGCTACTACTGCCGCCACTACTACTACTGCAACTACTACTACTGCTACTACTGCAACTACTACTACTGCAACTGCTAATTCTACTTCTACTGCCACTACTACTACTACTACTACTACTACTACTACTTCTACTGCCACTACTACTACTGCAACTACTTGGCTACTGCTACTACTACTGCTACTACAACTGCTGCAACTACTACTACTGCTGCTGCAACTACTACTACTACTACTACCACTACTACTTCTACTGCCACTACTACTACTGCAACTACTAGGCTGCTGCTACTACTGCTGCTGCAACTACTACTACTGCTACTGCAACTACTAGGCTACTACTACTACTGCTGCTGCAACTACTACTACTGCTACTACTACTGCTACCCTACTACTACTACTACTGCCACTACTACTACTGCAACTACTAGGCTGCTGCTACTACAACTGCTGCAACTACTACTGCTACTGCTACTACTGGTACTGTATTACTACTATTTCTGCTGCTGCTTTTACAACCACTACTACTGCTACTACTATTGCTACTTCTACTATTAGTTTTACTTTTGGCCCATATACTACTACTGCTACTATTACTACAGTACCTCTACTACTACTACTGCTGATATTACAGACGTGCAACAGCAAACAGAATAACATCAGCAGCTTGTGAACACACACGTTCTTTCAGAGAGTCTAGTCGACATCAACAGAAGCGCAAACGAAGACTGATCAACCTGAATAATAATGTTAGAGATTTTGGCCGGGTTTAAATATAAACCTCTACTGCAGGCATGCAAGGACACACACACACACACACACACACATACACACACACACACACACACACACACACACAGTCTCACTCTCACTGCTCACAGCGCATTTCAATTTCACACTCATTCATTTCTTTGTTCGCTCATTCTTTTGTTTTTATCTTTCCTCACTCCTTTCACTCCCCCATCCATCCATCCTTCCTTCCTTCCCCTCTCATCCTATCTTTCTTCATCCTCTCATCCCGTCAGCTTCTCCTCCCTCACATCTCTCTCTCTCTCTCTCTCATCTGTCACCTTCTCCATCTCTCTCTCTGTAGCGAAACAGTTTCTCTTCAGTAACGAGTCTGACCTTCCTGCTGCAAATGTCAGCGATTAACAACAGAAACACACCGATTGGAACCGATGTTTCTTCTCCAGAGGGCATTTTGGATTTTTTTTGTCCCGCTTGATCTGATTTTTAGGGGAATTTTGGTCTTTTCAGGTTAAAATAATGGCAGATAAACACTCAATTTGTACCGCTAACATGGATTTTATTCTAAAATCATAATATGCAGTATATTATACATTACTATTACACATCTTCTGCTTCATGCTGCGTACTCGCTTGTTTTCTGCCTCCATTTTTCTCTCCCAGAATGCACTGGGAAGAATCACCCATGTCATCAACTCCCACAAATCACATACGGTGGCCCCCGGGGGACAGGAGTCGCGTTCACACGTGAAAATTTGACACAACACAAAGAGAAAATGTGAACAGGGTGAAACGCAGAAAAGGTACGACTAAATAACGGGCGTTTGTTCCCTCTCGTTTTTAATTTCACCGGCATTTTAGGAAGTTTTTCGGGACTTTTTTTGTCCCAAGCTCCATCAATTTCTGATCGTTTTTGTAACGTCAGAGAATAGACGATGTTTCTGTCTCCTGGATACCAGAATGAAAAAAAAAAATCTGTATTTATGTTGTTTTTCTTCTGTATTAGAGGCTTTTACACCCTGCTGAGAATAAAAATCTGGCGGAAACACTGAATCCTTGTGTATGTTGGACTTTTTTGGGCATGAAAACATTCAAATATACTGGATATACGTTGAGTCCAGTTCCTGCTGTTGTCACATGATCCTTTCATGGCGGAGGAACCTGAATCTGAAGCATTATTCCCATCCGAGAGCGTTCCTGCTCCTCTCACCGCGGTGCGAGCGTCCCGGCAGCAGCAGCTCAGCACAGCGGCAGATGGCTGGAAAATATGAAACGTCGACTCTCACAGTTTATTTTCCCCCTCGCAGCGCTGAAAACTCCCACAACCCACTGCAGCATCCGCTACATCTGTATACGTTTTTTATTTACTATTTTGTGTTACTGACTTCCAGAGCTTCATGTCAGCCAGGCTCCAGCAGGGAAACGAGTTCCTACTCTACAGAAAATAGACCGATTTCCTACGCTTCTATTTTTAATTTAGGTTTTTTTTTTATTTTCTACTTGTCTAATTTTTGTTTCTGTTGTGAGAAAGTCTGATTCCCTGTATGTGCAAAAACTTATTTGGCTTAAAAAGAAAGCTTAAACAAAAAATTCACTCACTCTCTCTCTCTCCTGAAAAATCTCTGTCTCTGTGTCTCTCTCTCACACACACACACACACACACACACACACACACACACACACACACACACAGCTAGCTTGTTTTCCCACTTGTCTCTGCGCTGTGTTTGTATCTGTGGAACAGCTTGTGCTCTAATTAACATGTTTTTCTGGGAAAATATATAGAATCTGGTAGGAGGAAGTTAAATTGTTAGAGGTTTAGGTTTGTGTGTGTGTGTGTGTGTGTGTGTGTGTGAGAGAGAGAGAGAGAGAGAGCGAGAGAGAGAGTGAGCATATGCAACAAAAAAGCAACAATATGTGTTCTGGATGGGAACGAGCTGAGCGGGATGCAGGATGGCGACAGGCTATAAATGAAGACTTTACCTTTAGATATATTTTCAGCTGTCAGAATATATCATTATCTATATGGCAGCAATTCTCAGAAACAATTTTTTTTCATATTTTATCGTTGTTTTGTCCTTTCACTAGGCTAGGCTGAGAGTAGTTTCAGTGTAGGAGGATAAAGGAGAACTCGCTTCCTAATCAAGTAACCCGGGTTTGGTTTGACGCACGTAAACCTCAGAACCGGGTCCAGATGTTTCCAGCAGCTACAACGGAGTTTGATATGAGAAAATGTTTCAGGATGTAAAACCTCAGCGGTAAACGTCAGGTTTTGGTGTCAGTCCCTCAGAATCAAAGAGCGAGGGCTTCTTTCTAGAGCCGCCATTTTGCACCGAGAGACGTTCAACAATCATACAGGGAGAAATCCATCGTAGAAGAGGAGAGAGACCAGTTTCTCCACCACAGGAGCAGGAGAGAGACCAGAATGCACTGCAGGAGCAGGAGAGAGACCAGAATGCACTGCAGCAGCAAGAGAGACAGGTTCCAGCAGCAGGACACCAAAAACATCTGGAGTTCCTCCGACAGAGTCTCAAATATATCTGATCAATATGAATGTAAGGAACAGTCACAAACTGGATCAATATCAGAGTTGATCCTCGACAGTTTAACCATAATCCCGTGCCAGACTGTTCTTTCTTTTCATCCAGAGCCTCCGCCTACCTGATCTCTTCGGTTGTTTCAGAAGTTTCCTTCGTAGTCTTCCACAATCAGTGTGTGTGTGTGTGTGTGTGTGTGTGTGTGTGTGTGTGTGTGTGTCTCTCAGTGTATCTCAGCCGCCTCCCTCCTCCTCCTCGTCGTCCCACAGCAGAGCGAGTCGAACAGAGTCAACAGTCTGGTGAGTGTTGGACCGCAGTCCTGGCTCAGGTCTCTCTCTGCTGAGACCAATTCACTGTCCCATGCTTCCCCCTGACCGCCCTCCTCACTAATAAATAACTATTTAACCACTTATGGCGATGAAAAACATACAGCGAGGAGGAAAGCGAAGTGAAAATGCAAATCCAAAAACGCTCAGCAAAACGACTCTTCTGTGTCTTCAGTGTCAAATCACACCTTATGTCACTTTCACATTAATCAGACTTGATGTATTCATAGCAGCGGCGTGGCGGCGGCGGCGGCCAGAGAGAGCGTCATTACCAAACAACTCAGACAGGCGTCGGCGAGACCGCTCCAGCTATTGATCTGCGCGCAGCAGCGACAGTAAAGCCCGTCTAGCCACCAAATCTCAGCTTCTGTCGGCCGGTCGCCATCCCACGTCCAATTGTCATCTAGTTTACATACAGAGTGTGTGAACGCGGTGAATAAATGACCGCAGGGAGCCAATATGCACCCGATACACCGACAGAGGATGCTCTCGACCTCAATTATAATATGCAGATGGGACGAGCTGGAGGAAGAGAAAGGGATGGAGGAGGAGAAGACAGGAGAGTGTGGGTGGAATTTATGTGGAAGAGACTTTTGATCTTCTGTAAAGAAACAACAGAGCGGGAAAAAGAGTAAAAACTCCTTAAAAGAAAAGAGATAGAGAGAGAGACTGAGCAGGAGAGATGGGTTAAAAAGAGAGAGAAAGTGAGAAAGAGACACCTGTGTGGAAGTTGATATATAGCATATCAACTGTATATATACTGTATATATATATATAGCATATATACAGTATATATATATATATATATTGGGATGAGAAATTAAATAGCATTGAGGGTTTATAAGGTGCAACAAATGAAAAATGTCTAAACTTTAATAATTAATCATAACAAAAACATAGCATTTTGGCTGATGAAGAGCCATTTGTTACCAAAAAGTAATGTTTTTAATATGATTAATTAATTAATTTAATCAATTAATATGATGTTATAGCCTATATAGGCTATATATAGGCCTATATAGAACTAATCATTCTTATTCTTACTTTTTACGTTTTTGTTATTGCCCTTAGGAATGTGTTTTGGCAGTACTGGGCTGTATGGTGGATCAGGCCAATAAAGCCTCCCTGAATTGAATTGAATTCAGTTGTTTTACTGTTAAAGTTTGGACATTTTTTGTAATCCCTCTATGGGATGGAGAGAGAGAGAAAGGGATTGAGAGAAAGAGAAAAAGAGAGAAAAAAGAGAAAAAGGCAAAAAAAAATAAAGGAGAGATTCAGAAAGAGCAGAGAGGAAGAGGTTGAGTCTATCTCTCTCTCTCTATGTGTGTGTGTGTGTGTGTGTGTGTGTGTGTGTGTAGGTGTGTGTGTCCACATAATGTTGATATGTGGTAGAGTCACTTAGAAATTCCCAAAAGCAAACACAACATACTCATATAGTGGCCTCGATACTGCATTGATTGATTTTAAAGTGTGCAAGTGAGAGTGAGAGAGAGAGAGAGAGAGAGAGAGAGAGAGAGTGTGTGTGTGTGTGTGTGTGTGTGTGTGTGTGTCCACACCGCTGGACCTTGGGTGCCATTTGCTCCCAAGGCCTCATGGGAAAGTGTTTGGTAGAGAGCCACACAGAATACATATAGCCTACTGGCCTTCAAAGCAACAGCTGCTTTTAAAGTGCAAAAGAGTGTGTGTGTCGATGCATCGCTCGACTCCATGAGAGTGTGTGTGTGTGTGTGTGTGTGTGTGTGTCTATGTGGCCGTACATATTTGTGTGCAGACCTGTCCGAGTTTTCAGACGCCTAAAGCCAGAATGCAAGGCCGTGCATGACTGGGACACACACACACACACACACACACACACACACACACACACTCCACCTCCCTCGTGATATGCATACAAACACACACCTGTTGAATTAAGTAGGACATTAAAATGCGCACTGCCCCTTTATTCTCAGCCACCATCAATCACTGTGGAAGATACGAAGACAAAGACATCTGGAGCGGTGGAGAGAGCTACGAGAAGATAAGGACTCTCTCTCTCTCTCTCTGTCTCTCTCTCTCTCTCTCTCTCTCTCTCTCTGTGTGTCTCTCTCTCTCTCTCTCTCTTCATCATCTCTCATAAAAGAAGCCATGTTTGTGTTTCTCAAAATTAAAGAGCTAGTCTGCGAGATTCAGTATTGTTTTTGTTTTTTATATTTTAGCCTCCATCTTTTGTTGTTGCTCGGCCTCATCGCTGTGGTGTTTCCTCAGAGATCACCTGTCAATCAAACAGCGTGGGGGCGGGGCTGTGACGTATTTTAACGTCACGGTACCCCTTCGTCCGAGTGGTGTCAGATTTACGGTCTGAACGAGTTTTACGGCCGGGAAGAGCCACATGAACACCTTGTTATGTCGGATGATCAAGTCGGAGAAATCAGGACTGTAGATGAAGCACAAATTGGCTGAGTTGTGATGTCATCGCTCTTTCCAACATGGCTGAACAGAGAACAGAGTCATCGAGAGAAATAAAGCCGAAAATGAGCCACAAGTACAAATTTAAAGTCGAGATGAAATGAAAAATGCCTTTTTAACCCTTTTAGATCACATCCCCGGTTATATTGTGCACCTATTTAACAATATATACCAAAAAAAAATACAAAAAATCAATTTCTTTGTATTCTTATATCAAAATTCAATCATGTTTTCTTCCTTTAAAACAAAATATGCCGTGTGCTTACGTAAGCATGCCCATAACCAATTTCAACCAATAATATCATGACATCCACCCATCAATCAATCTTCAACTCTTAGCGCACAGAGCTAAGATTCATTAGTTAGCTAGATAGCAGCAGCACGGTACTTCGGCGTGTCTTCGGGTGTTATGACACGCCCACTTTTCAACGTTCAAATAAAATTCCTCCCAACGTTACGTCCCGCCTGTCTTTCCTGTTTCACTCGGAAATACGTCACGATACGGAAGTTAGATACTCTCGAAATGCCGTTTCGTCTCGACTTTAAAAGACATGGATATTCTTTGGTAAATGTAGTGCTGCAGCATTCAATTTCCTTTGGTATTTACATTCATAATCCCCTGAAATAGCTGAAGATTGTTTGCTAGCTAGGCTATCGCTAACTCGATTGTGTTATCTTAGGAGACTGGCAGTGTGTGTAAACAGCTGAGGAAAGTGAGTTTAGCTAGCTAAGGTTAGCACAGCCTGTTCAAGGCAGTTTAATGGTGGATAAATGAACTGGCTGCGCTGTGTCTGTATCTATAGAAACAACATGGCTGATTTTTCACAGCCGACAAATACACAAAGCTATAATTTCTATATAATTTCTTTGAATGTGTTTTGAAAAAGCAGTTTGATCCGACTGGCTGTTAGCGGAGTGTAACGCTAACTGCAGTCACATGACGCTGTCTGTCTCAAAGCAGTTATTTCAAACGAGGAACCTGATGAGGAAGCTTCCTAGGTAGGGAGCAAGGAAGAAGGAAGCAACCTTTTTTTTTTTATATCTTTGGATATATGCATGTAATACTTTGATATTTGGATTCTGCTTTGTATTTTTTCCTATGAAATGTGCTATTGTGTGTGTGTGTGTGTGTGTGTGTGTGTGTGTGCGCGCATATGCCTGCGTGGATGTCAATAGTTTGTTGGTCCATTTGTAGTGGAGATGATAGGTTTTGCTCTGTGTTTTATTGTTTCACCTGCCCAGGGACTACAGATGGAAATTAGCTAGCAGCTAAATCTGGTACAAAGCATCTTCTCTCTTTGTTTGAGATTAATGTATTTTGTACATGGTCCCTGATATAAATAAACTCAATAAACTAAACTAAACTAAACTAAACCTTCCCCATGAGCCAGGGTGTTTTGGAGTAGAGACTAGGGCTAAAGACAAGACAGTTTACTGTGTCACAGTAACCAAATCCACCTTATCACACTATTCACTTTTACT
The DNA here is from genome assembly GCF_048128805.1 of Centroberyx gerrardi. Lineage (NCBI taxonomy): Eukaryota > Metazoa > Chordata > Actinopteri > Beryciformes > Berycidae > Centroberyx > Centroberyx gerrardi. The sequence goes on from NC_136016.1 coordinate 23,878,191, forward strand.
GAGAACGTTACTGAATGGATCTACAGCCACACCACAACAAGCTGACTCAGCTGCTCTCTGCTTCTAGCTGCTTGGTGCAGATTTGGACTTTATTTGCACACGGCCGGTTCTCCACTGGACCCTGGTGGTTGTGTGAGCGGTGGTTGCCAGGCGATGTGTGATGTCACTGCACAGCCTCTGTTTGCAGGCGGCGACGCGTTTCCACTGTGGTTTGCCTTCGTTGTAACTCGACCAGCGGCTTTATTCTCTTTCTTCCTCTCTCTCCCAGTCACTGCTTTAATTTCTAGGTCTGTCTATGTCTCTGTCTCGCCCCTCCAGTGTGTGTGTGTGTGTGTGTGTGTGTGTGCACTCTGCTTGCCTCCATTATGGGGCCTGGGTGGCTGATTAGCTCTCAGACACAATATGGCCAGAGACAGAATGGGCCATTGATTCCCCCAGCAGAGCCAAAATGGCTGAACTGGTACAACTTGACACCCTGACTGAGTGGTTATGTTCCCCTGTGTGTGTGTGTGTGTGTGTGTGTGTGTGTGTGTGTGTGTGTGTGTTGCATATGTCTGGGAGAGAAAAAGGAGAGTGAGAGGGAGAGAAAGAGTTGTGTGTTGTGTATGTGTGTGTCAGAGAGAGAGACAGTTGAGTGGAGGCCTATTATGTGTGTGTATGTGTGTGTGTGCGTGTGTGTAAGAGTGTGTGTGTGTGTGTGTCTTTCTCAAAGAGCAAGATGAGAGAGAAAGAAAGTAAGAGGGACAGAGACATGAGAGAGGAAGAGTCTTTGTATTTTGCATTGTGTGTGTGTGTGTGTGTGTGTGTGTGTGTGTGTGTGTGTGTGTGTGTGCGCACCACAGAACAAACCCAATTAAAGCTATGGAGTTAAATCACTTTCATAATGTCTTCACCACTGTTTAAAGACCTGTTCTCAGTAGGTTTTACAGCAGCATTAGTGAACATGTTAAAAATAATTGTGTGTGAGCGCCCCCTGTAGTCTGGAATTTCAAAATAAAAGTCTAACATCCAAGCCAGACTGCCTCATGCTGTGAAAGAACATGACAATATTTCACAAAATGAAAAGGTCAGTCAGTAGAAGCAAAATAGAAAACTGTCTCTCAACCAGCTGGGAACCAACAGCAGCTCTTAAAGGAAAACTGCATCCTCAGTTATTATAGTTATTAAGTGATGAAGTGTTGTCATTTACTTTTTGCTGAACCCACTTTCCCTCAAGCTGCCTCGTCTGCTTCTACTGCAGTTAGTGATTTACTACGTTTCCCAGAATGCCTTTCGACAACCTCCAGAGAAGAGGCGGGGACTTGATTTTCAGCTGTCGGTTTCATGTTTAGCTAGAGACCCCGATAGCAGAGCGAGAGTTTTTTCACCTAAGAAAAAGTGAGAGTCGTCCCCCCTTCCTCCAAACCCCAGCCTGTCTCTCTGCTGCAGTGCATTCTGGTCTCTCTCCTGCTCCTGTGGTGCATTCTGGTCTCTCTCCTGCTCCTGTGGTGGAGAAACTGGTCTCTCTCCTCTTCTACGATGGATTTCTCCCTGTATGATTGTTGAACGTCTCTCGGTGCAAAATGGCGGCTCTAGAAAGAAGCCCTCGCTCTTTGATTCTGAGGGACTGACACCAAAACCTGACGTTTACCGCTGAGGTTTTACATCCTGAAACATTTTCTCATATCAAACTCCACTGGAGCTGCTGGAAACATCTGGAGGTGACGTCACCTCGTCTACGATTGGCCGGTTATCCACCAAGAAGAAAAACACAACAAACTACTGAATGGAGCCAGAGATGAACAGTACATCACCAGTAGCTGTTAATTTCTTTCTTTAGCACTCCTCTATCATTCCTGGGTCACAGATTTGTTATCTGGGTGCTGTGACCTCTGACCCTTGACCTCCGAACTATGTCGGTGATCCAGGAATTTACTCTTCCTCTACGGCTTCACTCCCTGTAAGTCGCTCTGCATAAGAGCATCAGATAAACGCTTAACACATAAAATGCAAATAAGCGGGCGAGATTAATTTCGGCGGAAGGTGTGTTAGAGAGCGGCGAGGCGGAACTAATTAGGATGCAGAGCGTGATGCAGGAAGGTGTCCAGTCAGCCAAAACAGGCAACAAAGGGCTGCTGGGAGATTAAAGGCTTTTTCCACCTTTTCAACACACTCAACAGTTCACTGATTACTGATAAAGGGGCAGACCGGCCGCTCCTGCAGCACAAACAAGAGGGAGAAGACAATTAACCAAGAAATCATTTTTATTTAACCTTTTACCACACAGTCCCACTGAACTGTAGCTTCCAGGCCAGGATATAACCCATATAACCCATATATACTGCATATATGGAGTATATATGTGTTGTATGTGCTTCTGCGTATGGTGTGTGTAGTGTATACTTGTATAATAGTATACCGTAAAACTTCAATTAAAAGCCGAGTCCCAATTAGACGCCGAGCCCCTTTCACTGGCCGGGTGTGGCTACACGTTTTGACAAATAAAGGCCGGTCTCCATTAGAAGCCGGTTGCCAGTTTATTTATTTTTTTACTTGCATTCAAACGTCAGTCACATTTGCTGATCGCCATGGCGACACAGAGAAAAAAGTACCTTCGACCTGAAATTCAAGCTGTCAGTTGTCAAATTTGCTGAACAAAACTCAGGAGAAGCAGCAGCAAGACATTTCTCTGTTGATCCCAAGAGAGAGAGAGAATGGCTTTCTAAGGTAGGCTACCGGTATTTTGATATGGCTCTCTCTCTCTCTCTCTCTCTCTCTCTCTCTCTCTCTCTCTCTCTCTCTCTCTCTCTCTCTCTCTCTCTCTCTCTCTCTCTCTCTCTCTCTCTCTCTCTCAGTGCATGAGGTTGGCCTCGATGCGCTGTCTCTCGGAGCGAGATCAAATGAATGATTCGTAATTGATATGTTATTCGATAGCCTAATTTTTATACAAGTAATATTCATACTGGTTTACCGGTAAATAAACAATTTGATAGTATTTCCCATCTTTGCTGAGCAAGAGTTTTAGGAATGAAAGGCCTGTCCCGTATAGACGCCTGTCCCAAATACAGGCCGGTTGAGTTCAGTGTTTGAAGCAAATAAAAGCCCGGGCTATTAATTGAAGTTTTATGGTATATTAACATGCGGGATTTTATCCAGAGAGTAGCCACAGCACAAGTTCATTACATTGACTTGAGTGTTGATGGAAGCATCAGCTGGTGTCGGGGTTCAAACCTGCGACTTTTTGGTTACGCTGCCAGACAAAACGGGCTGTCACTACTCCAGTGGTGGAAAAAGTCTTCAAATGCTTTACTTCAGTAAAAGCAGCAACAACATAATGCAAAAATACTTCATTAAAAGTAAAAGTTCTGCATTCTAAAGTTTACTTCAGTAAAAGTCTAGAAGTATTATCAGTAAAATGAACTGAAGTATGAAAAGTAAAAGTCGTCATTCTGTCAGAGAGTTAAATTATTGAAGCATGAACCTGTCAGAAGTATTTTAATGTTGTCGTCTAACTGCTCCAGATACTGTTGGAGTTTAAACTCTAACAATGCAACATGTTTTATGAGCTTATCGTATGTTTTGCATGTAAAACCTTATTCTGCAAAGTAACTAGTAACTCCAGCCGGCAGATAAATGTAGAGGAGGAAAAACAACAAGATTTCCCTCTGAGATGTAGAGGAGGAAAAGTAGAACGTCTCACAGGATGGAAATACTCAGTAAAGAGCCAGAACCTCAGAACTGGACTGAAGTACAGCAGTTGAGTAAATGTACTTAGTTACTTTCCTCCTCTGCACTACTCAGACAAACGTATGGAGGGAAAATAACGCCACTTTCACTGTTTCATCAGCGACTTCCTGTAGGTTTTTAGAATAATAGCAAGTTGTCTGCTGGTGTTTTCCCACTCTATATTCATGTGTTGAGAAATGAGACACGTTCTGATGCTTTTTCACCACAAGTGTCAATCAAGTAACCGTGGAAAAAACACCTGGTGACATTCTGTAAAAAAATAAAAAGTCCATTCTGAGCTAAAAGGCCGACAGCTTGGAGCGAGGAAGCAGGGAAACATGATTAAAGCCTGTATTTCCCATCACTTACTTCTCCATTAGGGAGATTAATGAGGGCCGAGCAGAGCGGGGACACAGGCAGCGCCCTGAAAAATGACGCTATTACCTGTTTGGGATGAAAAAAGTGTGTGTGTGTGTGTGTGTGTGTGTGTGTTGGGAGGATATCCTTAAAATCTGCTATACTGCTATACACTGCTGCTGGAGAGATACTGTATTAAGGATGTGCTGTGAGAGGTGTGTGTGTGTGTGTGTGTGTGTGTATGTACGTGTAGTCACGATGTGTGTGTGTGTGTTTGAGTGAGTGCATGCTCTTATACATGAATGTGTTTGTGTGTTGCAATGTTCCCGTTCCACATGTCAACAACTATCTCTCCCGATCGGCCTGTGAACCTGAACGCACCGCAGCAGATAAGTGTGCGCAATATGGTCGGCGTGAGGAGGAGGAGGAAGAGAAGGAGGAGGAGGAGGAGGAGGAGGAGGAGGAAGAGAAGGAGGAGGAGGAAGAAGAGGAGGAGGAGGAGGAGGAGGAGGAAGAAGAAGAGGAGGAGGAGGAGGAGGAGGAGGAGGAAGAAGAAGAGAAGGAGGAGGAGGAAGAGAAGGAGGAGGAGGAGGAAGAGGAAGAGAAGGAGGAGGAGGAAGAAGAATGAAGAGGAGGAGGAGGAGGAGGAGGAGGAAGAAGAAGAAGAGGAGGAGGAGGAGGAGGAGGAGGAGGAGGAGGAGGAGGAGGAGGAAGAAGAAGAAGAGGAGGAGGAGGAGGAGGAGGAGGAGGAGGAGGAGGAGGAGGAGGAGGCGGCGTCGATGATTCCAGCCGATAACAAGATGAGACTCTGAGGTTCGTTTGTATCACTGACTGCAGATAAGAAGCAGCTCGCTGCAGCTTCACCTTCATCAGTCAGTGGAAATAACCGGGCGGTGATTTTGGGATATTGCGACACCCCACCCACCCCCACCCTGTCTCTCTGCTGCAGTGCATTCTGGTCTCTCTCCTGCTCCTGTGGTGGAGAAACTGGTCTCTCTCCTCTTCTACGATGGATTTCTCCCTGTATGATTGTTGAACGTCTCTCGGTGCAAAATGGCGGCTCTAGAAAGAAGCCCTCGCTCTTTGATTCTGAGGGACTGACACCAAAACCTGACGTTTACCGCTGAGGTTTTACATCCTGAAACATTTTCTCATATCAAACTCCACTGGAGCTGCTGGAAACATCCGGAGGTGACGTCACCTCGTCTACGATTGGCCGATTATCCACCGAGAAGAAAAACACAACTAACTACTGAATGGAGGCAGGAATAGAAAGTTCATCACTGATATCTGTGTGTTTAACAGTGTTTGCGGCCTGCAGCCTCTCCTCTCTCCTGCATCAGTCCTGTATCCAGTGCTGAGCATCATATTAATTAGTGTCCTACTTCTGCTGCTGAGCTTCATGCAGCCGCTGCCTGCAGCAACAAGCTCCACCGGTGTGACGGCTGCTTCTGCACACAGCAAACACCCAGAGGTTCAACTCACTGAAGATATTAACAAGTAATAATTAAATGCAATTACACTCAGTGGCCTTTGTATATCAAACACAATGGACTTTGCTCCGCGCAAAATGTGCAAACGCTGAATATCTGACGAGATAAAAAGCAATTCATCATTCAGTTTGCAAGGTCACACACTGCAACGTTTAGATCTGTACCCAAAACATACAGCGATTATATCAATTTGAAAACCATTTTAAATGATTTTATAGTATTAAATGATGAATGCGTTAGTTCAGTACACAGTGGGAGCCATGGCAGGATTCCCCCACCTGGCAGATTTACTACATTTATACTCTGTCCTCTAGTGCAGCGGTTCTCAACCCGGGGGTCGGGACCTACCGGGGGGGTCACAAGATCATTTTGGGCCGGGTTGCAGGATGATTTATAGGATAGAAAAAAAAAGCAGATTTCTACACTACAAATTTAGTATCATGTCTTTTTTTTTTCTCTAGTTTTTGCTTTCTTCTTGTGAAATACTGAACAGTTTTCAGCCTCAGGGGGGGGTTAACTTCATTTCAGGGGTCACGAGCCAAAAAGCAAAACTATATCTTTTTATTTTCTCCTCTTTTATCAATTATATTTGTTTTATTTTGTGTAGAAGTCTGCTTTTCCCCCTCTTTTATTCTGTATGTTGGTCTACTTTGTGTAGAAATCTGCTTCAATTCTCTTATTTTTAATATGGGCACGTGCCTGTGGTTTTATTTTGTGCTTTAATTTTCTGTTTTATTTATTTTTTTATATGTGAAGCACATTGCGCTGCATCTTTGTATAACATGTGCTATAGAAATAAATGATTAATTCATTGATTGATTGATTTTGATGCTGTATATGAAGAGTTTGGCGATCAGTACGAGTTTCTCCTTCAGTTGTTTTGTCTTTGTGGTTTTTAATTGTTTTGTTTGTGATAAATGAATGAGATGTCATGGTTTGTGTTTATATTGAAAACTAAAATAAATTCTTATAAAACAAAAAAGAACAAAGTGACACATATCCTGTGTATTTCTCCCCGGAGCCGGAGGGATTCAGTGTTTTGCTCACGGACGCGTTACCGCCGTTCAGTTCGCTCTGCTGAAGTGTCCGTGATGACGGACGCAGGCGGAGGCGTGTCCATGCGACGCCTCTTCTCTCTTATTGGCTGCTTCTTCACACCGGACACCAGAACGAGGCTCAGGTCAAACCCACTACGAGCTGCTTGAAGCCCGGCTCCGTCCCTCCGTCCAATCATCCGCCTCTGAACGCTGAACCCTGCGAACCTAATTATCCCCCTCTTCACTCAGGAGTGGCTGAAAAGGTAGAGGGACGATTATCATACATCACCATTACTGTGTGTGTGTGTGTGTGTGTGTGTGTGTGTGTGTATGTGACCTCCGAAAAGGGCCTCAAAGACAAAATGTCAGTCTGTTTTTCCATCATTTAGATGGTGATTAAGATAGCAGGGAAATGGGGCCAAGAGAACACAGACGTGCGCCTCGCTGTCGCTCTCTGCAACACACACACACACACACACACACACACACACACTTTCAGCACGCGGACATCAGTGGACATCAAATAACATGTTGGCTGACAGTCTTGTGGCAGATGAACCTGAGATTTAAAACAGGAACAGGAGCATGAGGTCGTTTCTACATTATCTGATCGACTCGCACATTAAAGGTAAATTAACCCACTTCTCTTTAAAAAGCAGGTCAGAGCCTCATGGCTCATTTGGAAATATAGGAGTGTTAGTCTAGGAATAAGTTAGATTTAATTTGTTGTGGAATTGTGTTGTTTCGTTGTATTAACTAGGTTATTGTTGCTTGAACCTGTTTTTGAGGACGCTGCCTGCTGAGAGTTTTCAATCTGCGCCATCCTGCTGATAAAACAAATCTATTTTATATCTGTTTTATCTGCTTTATTGCAGAGGTGTGACCAGGTCAACTTTGCTGGAGTCCCAAGTCAGTCTCAAGTCTTGAGGCACAAGTCTCAAGTCTAAATGTAGATTACCAAGTCAAGTCCAAGTCATTAATGTCAAGTCTCAAGTCTAAATGTAGAACAGCAAGTCAAGTCAGAACAAATCAAGAGTCCAGTATCAATTTAATATCTTAAAGAAAACTAAATATCTAGGACTTTTCAATGCAATATGGTTTTAATAGGATAAAAACTTGGTAAGAGCATCATGAGTTTGATTTCTATAATCAGTTTCAACTTCAATAAATTCAATCATTCCATACAAATTCAGAAAACAGAATTTAAATTCAGTCGTCCGCTGGAACAAATCTCATCACTTTCAATCTAAGTCATTTACACAAACACAAGATCTCAAGTCAAGACTTTAGAAACCTTTTCAAGTCATCAAAGTACAAGTCAGAGTCAAGTCCCAAGTCACCAGAACCCAAGTCAAGTCAAGTCTCAAGTCTTCTCTTCATGCAGCAAGTCAAGTCTCAAGCAATTAAAACTGTGACTCGAGTCCAAGTCATGTGACTCGAGTCCCCAGCTCTGCTGTAGAATCACAATAAAATGCTATTCTACTAAAGTCCTCCTAGTGTCATAATGTAGGATAAAGTCAGGTCTTGGGTCTTAGGGACTACTAGAAACCTTTTCAAGTCATCAAAGTACAAGTCAAAGTCGAGCCTCAAGCAATTAAAGTTGTGACTCGAGTCCAAGTCATGTGACTCGAGTCCACCTCTGCTTTACTGTTTTGTCCTCGTAAATTTTAAGCAGAGATGCATTGTTTTTGTGTCTATTTTGCTTCCTATTGTCAAATAAACTAAACTAAAAACTAAACTAGTGGACTGATGAATGGAGGGATGTGTGTGTGTGTGTGTGTGTGTGTGTTGTTTTTTTTGTGGTTTTTTTTTAAACTAAAACTCCATTCAACCTTCACACACAGCGACAGCGGCGTGTTTCTCGGAGGACGAATTAACGGAGCTTCATCACATATGAAAGGACCGGAGTGGTAAACATGTCCCCCGGCGGCCGGGACTCGCTGGAATAGGACAGAAAAACAAGTCCTGGATATGAAAATGATCCTCCATGAATAATAATAATAAAAAAATAAAAAAACGGCCAGGCTGTTGAAAATACATATATAAAAAAAAAAAAAAATGTGGAGAAGAAAGAAGAGGAGATAGGAGAGAAGAAAAAACATGTCAAGGCTGTTGAAATGAGAAAAACATGAGTGAATAGAGGAGAGGAGGAGAAAAGGGTGGAAAGAGAGGAAATTAGGGGGGAAAGAGGAGAAAGCGAGGGGAGGAGGACAGAAAAAAAGGGGAAAGGAGAAAGAGATATGAGAGGAGAGGCTGAAAAATAAAAACTGTCATCGACACCAAAAACATGTCAGGAGAGGAGAAAAATAAAACTCATGAAATGACATCAGCCATCTTCCTGTAGCAGGCTGAACCAAACATTTTATTTATATAAATAAACGCCTGTTTTTCTTCTCTCTATGTCCGAAGACCAAAGTGATGCGTTTTACGTTTCCGGTTTGTTTGGAATCAACAGAAGAAGAAGAACTGGGTAGTTAGCATGAGCAGCGACAGCCACCATGACTGAACAGACAAAGAAGAGAGAAACTCAAACTGCATCAACAAGAAAACCCAAGCTCCGCCCCCCACACTGTTTGATTGACAGGTGATCTGTGGGACGAGCAGAGCAGAAACACCACAGTGAGGCTGAGGGACAAAGATGGAGACTGAATGAAAAGAAAACGTTTTAATTTCCAGACCTTTTCCATGCCGCAACACCAATAATGTTCGATGACCGTCAGCTATAACTGAACATCATTCTTCACAACAACAATTATCATAGTGTGTGATATCGGATTTACAGCCACATAAAACATGAACAGTAGTCATGTGTATGAAGAATAAACAACAGTTTTCCCTCCCAAACTTTTCAAGACCTGAACTGCAAAAAAAACACAATCTGTCCCGTGATGTTCTCTTGTCTCCAGACCTATCAGCTTCTTTCATGATATTTTTAGTCAAATTCTCTCTCTGCACTGGCAGATAATCTGCTGCTTTCAGTAAATTTCACTTGATTCATGCCAATATGAAGCAGCTTTCTGTTCTTATGCACCAAACAAACTCCCATTACAAATAAGACAAGCAACTTCTGTTGATCGTTTTAAGAAACAGCTCAAAACCCATTTTTATGATCTTGCTTTTAATTAGTTCCACCTTTTTATTTTAACACCATTGTTATTAATTCATACTTCTTTTATATTTCTTATACTTGTTTTTACTTGCTTTTTATATCTAGGATTGTTCTTTATTTTTTTAAATTTATTTTATTATTATCTTATTCTTTGATATACTTGTTTTATATTTCTTATACTTGTTTTATGCTTTTTATATCTTAGGATTGTTTTTATCATTATTTATTGATTTTTATTGTTTCTCTTGTAAAGCACTTTGAGCTGCATTTTATGATATGAAAGGTGCTATATAAATAAAGTTTATTAATGTTATTATTAATATGACTTCTTTCAAGAAATCATCATAAAACAATGAAGAAAATCTGGAAACAAGAAACTTTCTCCAAGACAATTTCACTTTTACCAAGAAAATGTCCTGAAACAAGTTACATTCTCCTGGAAAAAAAAAGTCTCATTTGTTGAAACCGGTAAAATTATCTGAAATCTAAGATGATTTCACTAAAAAAATCCTAAAATAATCTTCATGAGTCTGGAGACAAGATGAAATAACAAGGCCAGGTTTTTGCAGCGTGGAAGTGAGTAAATTAATTTTCTATATTCTCCAAACCTGCGCAGGAAACCTGAACAAATAATTTCACACGCCTCCGCAGCAGAAATAATTACATCCATGTACTGCTGACAAATCTCTGACACGCGTGCCAAGCATGTAACACGCCTGTCCAATAAAGCGTCGCGTGTTGGTTCGATCGCGCTCGCTCAGGCTGCGAGGAGACTCAAGGTGAAAATATATGGATCTAATTTGCTTAACGACGCCCCAAAGTGCGAGACGAAACGCCGCTGTGCAGAAATTATTACAGATTCACACGAAGCCGCCGTGCAAACACACACACATGCATTTTACATGTGTTTTTTTTTATGTAACAGCGGCGGCGGCGGACACGGAGCGGATGTCTGCGAGATTGAAATCAGTGAAGTGAGAGCGGTTGCAAATTGAAAACGGAAGGGAGGAGATGTATGTGAGAAACGGCAGGCAGCCCGACGCCCCTGTTGGGTCTGTTCAGGCGGACAGGCGGCGTGCGAGGCGGCGTGCGAGGCGGCTCATCTGGGCCGGCGACGGACGGCGAGCTGGGCAGAGGGCGGGCGGCGGCGGCGGCAGTGTCAAGGAGGCAGAAGTCCCACCGGTCATGGCATTTCTGGAATATCATGCTGTAAAGTCAGAAATAAGCCGACTGCGCTTTTAAAACAATGACTACGTTTACATGGACTGCAATAATCCGACTACTGACCTTATTCTAAATAAGACAATATTCTGATTAATCTGTTTCTATGTGTTGCTTATAGATCTATTCCATTCATATTCCTGCTTACATGCTGCAGAGAACTGCACTGGCAGATCATTTTACCGGTTTCAACAAATGAGACTTTTTTCTCCAGGAGAATGTAACTTGTTTCAGGACATTTTCTTGGTAAAAGTGAAATTGTCTTGGAGAAAGTTTCTTGTTTCCAGATTTTCTTCATTGTTTTATGATGATTTCTTGAAAGAAGAAGTCATATTGGCATGAATCAAGTGAAATTTACTGAAAGCAGCAAGATTATCTGCCAGTGCAGTGAGAGAATCTGACTAAAAAAATATCATGAAATAAGCTGATAGGTCTGGAGAGATTTACATGTGAAAATCCCAACCATCTCTCAAGCTATCCAGGAGCATTTTGCTAAAGCTAATATCAGCCAAGACACGACCAAACGTGTTATAATGGACAGGGAACATCTGGGAGTTTGATCAAATCAAGGAATATTGGGGAATTTTACATGCGGGTCACTTAAAGGATCCTGGTATTCCCGGTCCAGTGCTGGCCTCTATCGTTCAGCGTTGTCATGACAACAACACTCTGCCCTCCATAGATCGAGACCATCATCAGCATGGCGTCTGTGGATTTTTGGAACATATCGACGGTAAGGAGTCGCTGTTTTGTGTGTGAAGTAACTCCACTCCGGCCCGTTAACATTCGCGCTGTTTGGAGGATTATATACATGCCGAATTTACCAGAACATCCTACAGATTAGTTATAAAGTCTCAAATTATATTTTCAGATGTGTGTTTTTTGCCGATAAGCAAGGCAAAAACAAACTGTCAGATTTTTGAAGGGACCCTGGTGTGGCCTTCAGCCTTCAGCCTTGGCCTGCTCCTGTGTTTCTGAATGCAGAAATCTCTTCACTTTGTTTCACTTACTAACATTCAGGATCCTGCTGATATTTACTAGTCATGTTATGCTTCAGGAAAGCAGAAATATTACAAATTTAACCTTTAACAGGAATATAGCCGAATGTTACAGCTTGCTTCACATTCATGGCGTCAGGCGAAGGTTTTCAGCTGTTTTTCTCCTCAGAACTGGAGTGCAGTGAGTCTAGTGTCTGCACTTTTCTAAGCTGAAAAACAACATTAACAAACCAAGAAAGAATAATTTTTTTTAGGTCATGGAAGCGCACCGGCTCGGTTGTGGAGAGTCATCAGGGCCGCGGCGGGAACCCACGAAGAAGAAGAAAGACATCGGCAGCGCTTCAGATCTCCCCCAAACAACCACATGCACTCTTGAAGGCCAAGAATTGTGCCTGGAAATAAAGAAAAGGACATATGGCCGCAAATCTGTTCTTGTGCCGTTAAAAAAAAAAAAAAAAGAATCCAAGTCCAGGCATTCATGTGGGTTTGAAAGATAAAATTGGAGAGGGCCAAGACGTTAAAAAAAGACTTTCAATGTGACTTCAAACTGGATGCTTAGTGGTCAGAATAAGGCCGAGAAGCACTAGATCCTTCTTTCTGCTTCAAGGTGTGATAACGCTGCTTTCACGTCTCTGGGAATTACTGCTGGAGTGACTTGAAAGTTTATTTTATTTATTCATTTATTTCAAGCCACAAAGACGCCATGAATGAAGTTTTCTGGTCGACTTTTCGGTAGATTTACTACACATGCACTTAAGGCTTTGTTTACACCCAGCATGTTCTGATCGGTTCAATCAAACTACCACCAAATCTCTAACGGGTCATTAATACAACAAACTACAGGAAACCACCCCGAAACACAAGGGATTATGGGTAGAAGGAGACGGAAAGCCTAGCAGAACAAAATGAAGTCTGGACTGATGCTCATATTCAGCTGTTTCTTCATGTGTTCTGAACTGGTATGAACACCACAGAAGAAGAGACAGACAAGTTACCAAAACTCTGTCCAATCAACAAGCTACTTGTGAGTCATGTGACTTTTGTTTACAAGCCCTGGTTGGCTTGCGATTGGTCAGTTTGAACCTAAACGAGCCAAATACAAAAAGTAAACATTTCCACCATGGTTCGTAGATGCAAAGCTCAAACGGAGGAGAGGAAAGGAGAGTCAGGAGGAGAGAAGAAGAAGAAATGGAGAGCAAAAGAGGAGAGAGGGAAGGGAATAGGAGGCGAGGAAAGGAGGGAGGAGAAGGAGAGGAGGGAGGAGAGAGAAGAGTTAGACCTGAGAACAGAAAGTACGGCAGAATTTGATGCTGTTGATTTAATTGCTCTGCAGAGGATGTGATGTCTCCGAGTTCATATCTATATAGGGAAGGTGTTGTTGATCGCACACACACACACACACACACACACACACACACACACACACACACACACACGCTTACTCATTATGTGACTTGTCCTGCATCGGCTCATCACAATCTACCCACCATTTGCTTAGCTAGAGAAGGGCACAGGGTTTATTTTGTGTGTGTGTGTGTGTGTGAGTGTGTGTGTGTGTGTGTGTGTGTGTGTGTGTGTGTCGCTCCATCTGTCCTTGTCTCTCTTTGCGCGGTTTGTGTGCAGCTCAGTGTTAAGCAGCGGGGGGGCCTTCTCTGTAGGGGCCCACTGTGAGGGAGAACAACATGTCCACACACACACACACACACACACACACACACACACACACACACACACACACACACACCTCGGTGGAGGACGTGGGTAGGCTACAGCAAAATACTTTATTAGCATGTTACTGCAACACACACACAATTCTCAAAAAGTACAGACACAAATAAATCCCCATTGAGTTTAAAAACTGGCCAAAAATGTTTAATATTATAATATATGGCAGATTATGTTTTATATGTCAAACACACGGGGAATCGAACCCCTAACCCTGGCAGTGTTGGTGCCTTGCTCAACTCATTCCCACTGAATTCAACTGTCAAAGTGGCTTCTCATCCAAGGATGTTTTCCAGATATAATATATGGAAGAAAACGATTAAAACAGCAAAATTCAATCAATTTTACTCAGTATCAAAAAGGCTGATGGATAAGTTTCCTCCCTGAAAGCCATATTAGTGGCATCTTAGTTTATTTATAAGACATATTGTATTTGTAATTTGTATTTGTATATTTCTGGTCTGTTGTTGTTTAGCCACAGACCCCCATTTGATGAGATTTTGTCTCTCGGACCCGAATCTGAGAATATTTTTATTGTCAGATATGATTTTGTCCAGAATCCCATGACTGTCTGTATTGTAGGTAGAGAGATAACAGAGAAACTATGATCATAACAGTCATTCTTCTACATTCTCTAACTGTGTTAACTTCTTGTAAACCAAATAATGAAGTTTAATAATTCATCAATTTGCTGCGGACCCCCTGGAACCCCCTCAAGGACCCCTGGTGGTCCCCGGACCCCATGTTGAGAACCACTGGACTAGAGGAGCACAATGGAAATAAGTCTTGTTCTTTTCTTGTGTTTTATCCTCGATTGTTTTTTAACCAGGTGCATTACATTATATTGTATATATGTGACTTATTTTAAAATGATCAAATGAATCAAATCAAAAAAGGTTTTTACGTTGATTTGAAGCAGAGAACTGAAGGAATTACGGGCTGAATTGCGATGGAAACGCATTTGTTGAATAAAAGATGGCGCAGGATTGGCCGGACCGGTTCAATCTCATTTCGCAACGGTTCAAAAGTCGCTTTGGACGTTCTGAAATGTTTCTCTCGAGTATGAGGCGAACACGTCTGCACGGACAGAATATCGCCAAATTAATTTCTTTGTTCTCATTTTCAGATGAAAGCCTGAAATATGGCCGACATGATCCGACACCAGAGAACAATAACAGCTTCTCCAATACTCATCAATTCTTCAAAGATTCAATTTTTCTGGTGGATTTTTCTGTTTTTTTTTCTTTTTTTTTATGTTCAAGAGGCCTATTTATTCACTTCAACCGAGCTGATGGAAATGCATCTCATTTTCGGAGACATTTGCATACAATGTGCTTGTTAGTTGGATGGAAACATTCCTCGTGTCAAAACAAAACGCCTCTGTATGTTCAGAAAGAAAGAAGAGAGGGAGAGGAATAAAGAGGTGGAAGGAAGAGTAGAAAGAGGAGAGTGTGTGATTAAGACTGAGAGATACAATATTGCTTTTATTTAAACACTAGAAAGGCCAGCGGACTTTGTGTCTACAAGAAGCCCAACAGAGGGGTTAAACATAATTACAGCTGTTATGTCCTTGTGTGATTTTGAAAATGTAACTCTGGTTTGAACAGAAAGAAGGTCCAAGGGGAAGTCATGCAGGGAGATTTTAAAAGCTAAAATTCAAAACAGCCGTTATTTCTGCAGGGAAAGTGGACTGAGCACCTGCTGCTCTTCTCCAGCCTCACGTTCGTACGGTTCCACCTTTACACTGGGAGCTGACCAGTTCACCCACCGTCCGCTACTGGTGGAGCGCTGGAGCAGCTGGCGGTTCAGTGCCTTGCTCAACGGCAACTCCACAGTAATCACTGAGGGAGGGGGGAGAGCGTTAGGGTGCGTTCAGACAATAAGTTCACTTGATTTTCAAATTAATTGTGTCGTTATTATTAACAGGATATAACGGCTAGAGCACTTTCTGGTTGCGTTGCCTAGTGATCGACAGGTCGCCCGTGCATCACCGATTACGGGCCAATAGCAGGCTCTGTAGATGACCCAAACTCCGCCCCCCTCCACCTTGGCTCCACCCTCTGCCTCTCTTTGGCAGCTCCGGCTCCAAAAAATGTCAACATGGCGGCGACCGTAAACTCAAAACGACCCTTCAGAAGACAACGGGTGACGTCACTCTCACTACTTCATCTGTTTTTACAGTCTCATCCAGTCATCCACATCGACCAATCAACATCGAGGATGCTGACTGCAGAAAAACATGGAGGAAAAGCTCGTCCTCGCTGTTCGCCACAAGGATTATCTCAACCTGGATCATTCATGACTTGCTTTCTTAAATGTGCCAAAGGCGTCACCTGAACGCAGCGTTACTCATTCACCTTCCCCACCCAAATTCCTCCCAGCCGGTCCAGGGATTTGAACCGGCAACCTTCCAGCCACAAGCCTGCTTCTGTAACCTTTGGGCTACTTATTAAACACTAGATAGACAGAATAAGAGAGGAAGACAGAGTGTTAGAGAGAGAGAGACAGGAAGAGCCAAGGGGGAGAGGGAGGGAAAGTTTGTAAAAGAAAGAGAAAAGACAAGGCAAGGAGAGAGAGAGAGAGAGAGAGAGAGAGAGAGAGAGAGAGAGAGAGAGAGAGAGAGAGAGAGGTGGGGAGTTTGTCATTGTGTGTGATTGCCAGTCAGCAGTAGTTCAGCCATCTGGCTGATGGGTAAACAAAAGCAATGATTAGAGTCCTGCTAACATCACTAATGACACTGGGACACTCAGCACCGCACCGCACGTCTGTGTGTGTGTGTGTGTGTGTGTGTGTGTGTGTGTGTGTGTGTGTGTGTGTGTGTAGATGAGAGATTAAGTGAGATTGAGAGAACGAAAGATAAACAGAAGAGATAAGGAAACAAAGAACAAGATCAAAAGATATAGTGATGGAATAAAAAGAAAGAAAAAGGTAATAAAAAGAAAGATGAAAAAGTCAGCCAACTCATGTAAACAGATTATAGAGAATGGGAAACACAGTAAATACAAGTTTCGTACTAGAAGATACCATCTCAGCTCTCAGACGGTAAATACTACAGAAAATAATGTTCAGTCAGCTTTCAGACGGTAAAAATACTACTTAGGAACTCGGTTTAGCGATGAACCCCAATTGCTCCAACTTGAATTCTGATATTACCAACAAGGAAATATCTGCAGTTTAGTGTAGGAAATTATATGATAATTTCAAATAAAACAAACAAAATTGACTATTTTCATCACATAAGTCATTCTGGGAGCAAAAACTCTTAGATTAGCCATGGCAGGACACGACTACTTGCTGGATTTTTGGTTTGTGGTTGAATCTTACAATGTTTGGTTTGCTGTAAAAAACACAAGTCAAACGTTTCATCACTAAGTTCATCTGTGCTAAATGTGAAAAACCTGACAAATAGCGACCAAAGTCTACAGAAAACTGCGATCCTGCCGTCTTCGATGGCTTCAAACGAGTCCGAATGCGTGAAATACTGCCAAGTCGTTGCTTTAACTCTCGAGTCGTTTCCGTCGGTTGCTGCCATACGACCTGAACGCAGCATTAGCGCAAAATCCTTTGGTGTGTCTCTTGGCACGTGATTAGAGCCCGCTTTTCTCATCAACAGTAACATTTAAAGCGACTTTTCCAAAGGGATTCAATCCATTTCACACGTCACACTTTCGGCAAACGCCTCATCTTTCAAACCCGTCCGCGGCGAGATCAGGGAGGCTCGCGTCCTCCAATTAGCGCGAGTCCGAGGTTTTCGACGGGCGAGGTAAAGCCGAGAGGGACGGGGATTAGAGGAGGCCGGCGATCGGCTAACGCAGAGCCATCTAGATTCGACTGGGATTCGGCCCGATGGAGCGATAGTGGAAATTCTCTTCCAGCGGTTCATCTTCTACTGGAAGAGCATTCGGAGGTCTGACCGTCTGAGTCTCTGTGAGTGGGAGAGAGGGTCGAGATAGAGAAAGAGATAGGCAGACAGAAAGGTAGAGAGAGAGAGAAAGTAAGCAGCAGACAGCAAAATAGAACGGTGGCAAGGAGTTAGAGGTGGAGATGAGTGGAGAAAAGACGGAGCAAGAGGGCAACAGAGAGGGAGAGAGAAAGTGGAGAAAGAGAGACGGTGATAGAGAGATATATAGAGAGAGAGAAAGCCATAAGGTCAGATGTAAGGAAGGACGCCGTTATTGCTGCCGCCTAAAGCCTCCTACATGTTGGCAGAGGAGGAGGAAGGTCATGATGCTGAAGCTGATCATCGTTTCTCACAGGATGATTTCACAAAAAGTCCTGAAACAAACTCTGAAACTCAGATTTACCTTTCCTCCACCATGAACTGGATTCTGAGACCAAAACATGAACTGGACATTTTCAACTAAAGGTTGACTAACGGTTCAGTTTAACTGGTTAAGGTCTGGGTTCAGGTTCCGGTTAGACCACTAAAACAACTCGGTTCAGGTCTGGGTTCAGGTTCCGGTTAGACCACTAAAACAACTCGGTTCAGGTTCAGGTTCAGGTTCCGGTTAGACCACTAAAACAACTCGGTTCAGGTCTGGGTTCAGGTTCCGGTTAGACCACTAAAACAACTCGGTTAAGGTCTGGGTTCAGGTTCCGGTTAGACCACTAAAACAACTCGGTTCAGGTCTGGGTTCAGGTTCCGGTTAGACCACTAAAACAACTCGGTTCAGGTCTGGGTTCAGGTTCCGGTTAGACCACTAAAACAACTCGGTTAAGGTCTGGGTTCAGGTTCCGGTTAGACCACTAAAACAACTCGGTTAAGGTCTAGGTTCAGGTTCTGGTCAGACCACTAAAACAACTCGGTTAAGGTCTGGGTTCAGGTTCCGGTTAGACCACTAAAACAACTCGGTTAAGGTTCAGGTTCAAGTTCCGGTTAGACCACTAAAACAACTCGGTTAAGGTCTGGGTTCAGGTTCCGGTTAGACCACTAAAACAACTCGGTTCAGGTCTGGGTTCAGGTTCCTGTGTAGTGCTGTCTGCTTCAGGGACCCGCTTCATGCTGGGAAAACGTATTTCTCTCACTTTTCCTGCACGGAGCAGGTATTTTGCATTTTAAGACTCACGGAGGCTTTAAGTGTCTGCAGGTTTTCATTACAACTAATCTGTACAGCAGCTGATGTCAGTGATTAACACAGCTTCAACCAGAGAGGGTGTGTGTGTGTGTGTGTGTGTGTGTGTGTGTGTGTGTGTGTGTGTGTGTGTGTGTGTGTGTGTGTGTGTGTGTGTGTGTGTAGGGGGGGTAATCACTGAAATCAGCTGGTGATTGACTGGAATGAAAACCTGCAGACTCTCGAGCCTCGATGGCACGTAGTTTAGAGCCGCTGCTGTCGCTGGGTGCTGATCTGTGTTGTTCTGTTGCAAAAAGTTCAAGACAGTCTCAACTTAATGCAACTAGGTCTATTTTTATGCAACTATAAAGATAGACCTTAGACTTAAATGTGACCTTAAATCAAACTTGCTATAGACTCTTATATTAACTGTTCCTACTTCTCTGTCTCTAAAGACTCTCTCTCTTCTTCAGGCTCTTTCCAAAAACCAAACATTTGCCATTTTGCATGAAACAGCTTCAGTATTTAAACTTCCCACTCACAGTTACGCCGACTCGTTGCCATGACAACAAAGTCCTTAACTCAAGATTAGTCAGGGGGGAGGGGCTAACTTTCCTACCTCAAAATATGTCATAATATTTAAGTAACAGTCTTAATTAGACTAGGCCAACCTGAAACTAGCTTTATGCAACTGGGCCCGAATGCATATTTTGCGGTGCATAATCAAATCTTCTGAGTCATCTTGAAAATCCTGGTATTACGGGATGGTTTCTATTACTGTTATTTTTGTTGCTTCCATGGCAACATTTTTAAGGGTTTATGGTTTGTTTGAGATTCTGTAAGCAGCTGCAGATTTTTTTCCTTCTATTCCTCCAAAGTTATCATGCAATATAGATTTGAGGAACGGCCGGTCTGCAGTGATGGAAGTCAGCCTGACCGAGCCGGAGAAATGCTTCACACCCCGCTCGCATCCTGCAGGCGGGGAGTCCGAAGTCACGTCCGAAGTCACGTCCGAAGTCACGTCTGAAGTCACGTCCGCGGGCGGCGTGTCAGACGGCCCGGACTCGCCGCTCCGCCCCGCCTCCTGGATCCAGCTCCGTCCAGGTTACACACTTTATTTATTTTTTTATATTTTTATCCTTCTCATCCTTCCCGAGCTCCAGCAGGAGACGAGGCGATGAATCACCGCTGCCCTTGTTATGCTATCTTAAATTTGGCTGCTGATGCTGAGGGCTTTGGACAGGCGCACACACACACACACACACACTCTCTCTATCTCTCTCTCACACACACACACACAATGTAACACCCTTGCAAGATCATACCTTTCTATCTATCTATATATATATACAGTACAGCTGGAGAAAAAATGACACCACCCTGTATTTTGAATAAAGAAGAGTTACTCCACTAAATATAGATTGTTGAAGCCTTCCTAAGCGAAGATATTGTTATTTTTAGGATTTATTTATGGGTACAGTTTGCATTATTCAATGCATAATGACACTGTGTATTTTTGGTGCTTTGATCAGAATATTTTTGTCTGAAATTACAATCAAATGTGGTCAACAGTTCATAAATATCAAAAGTTAGATTGTACACAGACACACACCCATGAAGTGTGAAACTGAAAATGTTGATGTGGTCTACACACTCAAACACACACACAAAATCAAACGCACACACACAACAGCACCCTCATGCAACTTTTTACACGTTCACCTATTTCCTGGGTGTGAACCGATCCATTCACTACACCCAGCAGTGAAATAATGATGTTTCTCTGCTGCCTCTCCTGTTGCTGCTCAAATTTGCCGTTCCAAACCAAATATCAGGCAGGATGTCGTCGTGTGAAAACCTCAAAACACCAATTTTAGGGATTTTCTGGTTTTAACTACAGGTTGAGAAAAACGTTATGATCCGCTGGTGTTATGAAACCCTTTGTTCACCTGTTTATTTCTACAGCCCTTTATCTCAAGCCTGTCTCCAAGGACTTTACAGAGAATGAGCCTCACTACATGTAACTGATCAGCAATCAGCCACAACAGAACAGAAAGGTGTCAGACAATTACAATTTCCCATTTGGCAGACGCTTTTATCCAAAGCGAAGTACACATGAGATTTTAATACAAGACAAACAAACAAATTGGATAAACTCACTGAACTAAACAATCGAATAGAGACTTATAACACAGAAAAGGAGTGTTTGAGTGACAGTCTGAAGGTAAAGTCAGTGTAACCCGGCTGAGTGAAGACAGGCCTCATTCAATTTTTCCGTCTGTTTTTCCATCCTCTGCAGGTTTTCAAGCCCTTTTCACCTCTCTTTCTCTGTTCCTTCGCTCGTTGACTCGAGTGCCTCCAACCTCTTTTTGAACGCCGACTTTAAAAACCCAGGCATGAAAAACTTTCTGGCACGAATCAAAAGAAAGCCAAGGTCAGACAGCGCTGTGAGAGGAGGAGGAGGAGGAGCGCGCTCTCTCCCGCCGGCGAATGCAGGACGCACTAAATAGATTTATTCATATAAAGTCTGTAACCATCAGCGTAAACACAGACTGGAAATCTACATCCAGCAGCAGCCTGCAGACCCCCAGGCTCCTGTCAGCCTCTCCCCCAGCAGAGGCCCTCTCAGCTGGGCTAGAAGCAAGGCCACGCCAGCCTGGATCTGGACTGTGAGGACACTTCAAGACAACACACACACACACACACACACACACACACACACACACACACACTACAAGGCACTTATTTGCCATTCCATGCACAGACTTGAACACACTGAGGCCATATGGACACACACACACACACACACACACACATGCTACAGTGACAAGGTGTCTTCATGACAACACACACACACTTTGCTTTCACACACACATGAACACACAAAGACCATATGGACACACACACACACGTCCATGGACACTATGCTCTTACACATGGTCATACAAATACCATATGGACACACACATGCTGTAGTGACCCTGTTTTGATGCCAACACACACACACACACACACACACACACACAGACCACCTAGAAAGGCCAAAGGGCAACGCATTAAAAACCACCATGTGGAAAATCATCTACACTGCACAGCCCAGAGCCATGGTTATATACAGAACACACACCTACACACACCTACACACACATGGCCTATAGAGAGTTTAATATAGGAAATAATTGGTTTTGCTCAGATGTTAAATCAGCTGCTGTGACCTTCTGTCTGGGTTCAACCTGTCAGACAGATCATCTCCAGATTCACCTTCACCAACATCCTTTATTTTCCATCGTGTGTATTTCATGTCACGACACACACCAGCAGGCGGACTTTAGACATTTAAATTTACATTCAAAATCAGTAGTCATGTACATCGAAGCACCTCCTGCAAGCTGCTTAATATGTTAAAATGGAACATGTATGAAGTTAGGAGAAGGAAGTTAGAAGGAAATAACTCAAGAAAATGAGGATCTGCAGGAGAGAGAGACGAGCATTTCTGTGTGTGTGTGTGTGTGTGTGTGTGTGTGTGTGTGTGTGTGTAGGGCAGTTAAGGAGGGAGTGTGTTTGTGCATGACTCATGCCTTTATGTGGTTTAGGGTTAAGCCCGGCATTTTCAAAAATCAATATGTGGGTTTACATTCAAGTAGGAAAATTATGATGCATTGAATTAGAAATGGCAAAATTCACAAAAAATTGCTCAATATCGTGGAAATCGTGGAAAACGTTTTTGTTCATAAGGAAGCTCTGCAATAAGTAGTGATGGAAATTGATTTGGCAAATAAATGATGATGATGTAGGTTCGGCATCAGCAATCAATCAACAGTTCAGAAGTGGCTTTGAAAGTCCTGAAATGTCTGTAAAATGTAAAATATCTGTCTCAGAGAAATGCATTTCTTTGTTTTCATCTTCAGATGAAAGCATGAAAAATGGCCAATATTAGCCGACACTGAAGAACAGTAGCAACTTGCCCAATACTAATCAATACTTGAAAGGGATTTTTCCATATTTGTAGTGAATACGTTCTTTTGGAGATTCAGGAAACTCTTTTATTTGCTTCAACCCAGCAGATTTTTTTTTTTGCAACATTTCAAAAGTTTGCAGAACATTTGCTTGACAGTTTGAAGAAAACAGCTCAAATGTATATAGAGTTTCCTGCTGATGACCATTCACTGTCCATCGGTCAGGAATAGACCAACAACACCACGTCTCCCTTTTCACAGCCGACTACGGCAAGGCTAAGGGCCAGAAAACACCAGTGTGACAGGAGGTGAAGCCCAGACGGAGGTGTGGCAGACGGTCAACAAGCGAGGAAACTAGGAAACTCACTTTTTTTCACCCACTGGCCATCCATGGGGACTGATGGATCTAAAATTTCACTAACAACCGTCACTGTTTTACCAACCATTTATGATTTGTATAATTTGTAAAAGTTGCTGTTAGGAGAAACTTACCAAATGCTTTCACACATTTACCAGGCAACAAGATGCTTAGAATAGAATAGGACTCCAGATAAAGCTTGGTTACCAGTAATTGGTCCTGCAGACAATTCTCCAGCGTTTGTCTGCCGGCTGCTGCTCATTTCCAGGCCTGGATGTCAAAGATAAAAAGATCAGAAATCTTCATCCTCATTTCAATTCCCCCCTCCCAGAAGACAGATATGTGCTGTTCTCAGAGCAGGCTGGATCTTTAATAGGCAGTCACCTGAGTCAAAGAGCCTCCTCACCGCAGGAGTCCAGAGACAACAGCCTCATTTACATCCTCGCTCAACAGCCTGCAATGTTGGCTAAAAATAGGCCGGTCAAAACGCTGACTCTCCCCCCTGTGGGAGTCCAATTAGACATGGACACCAGACTCCAGTGCTCTCCTCTCCTCTCTTACCCTCCGCTGCTCTATTTTACCTTTATTTATCCAGGGAGAGTCGACTGAGCACCATGCAACATCTCTGCAACACTCTGCTCCACATTCATACAGTTACAGACAGTCGTCCCACAGAACTAGAACGGTCCTTCTGCTGTTTGCCATGCTAATTTGGCTAATAAATGTCAATTATGGAATTTTAAAAATGAGTTGCTATGGTGACAACACAAGTCTGGACATTAAAGGAGGGGTATCATTTGCTTTTTCAGCAATTTTATATAATTACCTGGTGTCTATAAAATACATCTGTGAAGTTTTTTACAGTAAAAATCGTTTAGTTTTAGCTTTAGCTATTCACTTCCCAGTGTTTGTTTCCCAAAACAGGTCATTTTACATAAGCAGCTTCTTATGCTAATGAGCTACTGCTCTGATTGGCTGGCCATTCTGGAAGGCCCGCCCTCCTCTTAGCGCTGATTGGTCGATTTCAGACAGTCCAGTGTCTACATAGAAACCGGAGCAAAATCTGACTGGCTTGTACAAGGGGGCGTGTTTTATAGTTAGTGACTGTGGGGAAATGGCATAATAACATGATTCAATTTTTTTACTGTGATTACTTCACACCTCCAAGTACCAAAATCACCAGAAATACTAAGAATTGCCACATCCTAGGATACCCCCCCTTTAAGGCTGTAAAGTCTGTCTCAACTGAGCAGATGAGTCTGTTAGCAAACTGTCAGAACTCAACTGGAAGCTAACGTTAGCGACGAGGCTAACGTAGCTTCATCACAGACTGTACTTCTCTCTCTAGCTCTTCTAGTCAACATTAGCATGTTAGCAATCCATGGCAGCAAGGAGACAGAGAAGCTGCTTTGGTTCTTGCTGTAAAACCTCTCAGCTCAGTGACTTGCTGCGAGTCGCTTTATACAGAAGCTAGTCCGACGGGTCACAGCAAGATGGCCGCCGCTCCGACCGTCCAGGAACGCTGATTTGAATGGGAATGACCGTTCTGTACATTCAATGCAATAATCTGTGATATTTTTAAATGATCCTCTCTCTCTGCTCTAACTCAACAGTGATCCAACCTATATCCAGTTCATAAATCTTCTCCTGTCTGTTCTAAACAGCCGGTGTCCTCTGCGACACAGGAAGTGATGCGTTTTATGTTTCCGGTTTGTTTGGAATCAACAGAAGAAGAAGAAGAACTGGGTAGTTAGCATGAGCAGCGATAGCCACCATGACTGCACAGACAAAGAAAAGAGAAACTCAAACTGCAGCAACTGGAAATCCAAGCTCCGCCCACACTGTTTGATTGACAGGTGATCTGTGGGAAGTGCAGAGCAGAAACACCACAGTGAGGCTGAGGGACGAAGACGTCAAGAAAGAAAACGTGGAGGTCGAGGACGTCTGATTTCCACAACAACATTCTGGACAAATCTGACCAAAGCACTCAGACAGAAATGTCGACATTCTGCATAACAAGTCTGAGTCTCTCTGTGTCCTTGGAGGAAAAAAAAATAACTAAAACGATGCTTCCTGCCCTCAGAGGAAGGAGGGGAAAGAGGTTAAAGGAGCTGTGCTTTTACTGAGCACTTGACAAGATTGGCCTCATCGCTACCCGTACTCCAATTACCCCCCCCACGCCCCCACCCCCCACACACAGGGTGCAGGGTGACAATCTGCATTCTGCTCACTACATCTTTCTTTCTTTCTTTCCTCTGTTATTTCTCTTTTCTCCTCAGTCTGACCACTTGTCTTTCTGGGTCCGACAGAAAGACTTTACGAACAGCAGGCGACAACATGATGAACATGAATAGCAGAGAATACAACATACAGCACAATAACATTATTACATCTCATCACACAGCTTGGTTGAATACTCAATTCTGATTGGCCATTGAACACGTTCTGAAGTCTGTTATCTCTGAATAACACACCGCTGTTTCATATCTAACAATTTCACTCCGCAGTCAAGAAGTCTGCTCCATTTTTCTAATCAATAATCAATCAAAAGTGGTTCCTGCAGACAAACACTCAGCTGACCGAGGTTCCAAACATGAAGATTTTTACAAGATTACTTTCATTTATTCAGAGAAACAAACTTTAGATCGCTGCTTAGAAGCTGAACGCCCATCTGACCCCGTTTGTTTACGTTGCTATGGTTACAGTCCTGCTACAGTGTAGCATGGAGCTAGCTACAGTCGTTTCTATGGTTACAGTTCTGCTACAGTGTAGCGTGGATGCTAGCTACAGTCGTTTCTATGGTTACAGTTCTGCTACAGTGTAGCATGGAGCTAGCTACAGACGTTTCTATGGTTACAGTTGATTGGTACAGTATGGTTTTTTATTCTTGTCTTGTTTTTTTCTTTGCATTTTTATTCTTGTCTTTTATAACCACTTTGGTACAAACCTGTTTTGTTTTTTAAAGCTGTATGAATAAACTTGAACTTCTGCATAACTACTTTTTTGGTGGAAGCTTGTAAATGACTTTATGTTGTAATAAAATCATTTCAAATCAATATTTGGTGTCAGATGATGAATGTCTTTGGTCAGTAGCTGTGGAATAAGCAGGAGAATGAACAGCGAGCTTCGGCTTGATCAACTTGATCTAATAAAAAGTTGCAAAATGAGCAGGAACTCTGAAACTCAGATTTACGTTCTGTGGACATAAATTATGTGAAAATGACGTTCCTCCACCATGAACTGGATTCTGTGAGAAAAACATGAACTGGACATTTTCAGCTAAAGGTTGACTGGGTTCAGGTTCCGGTTAGACCACTAAAACAACTTGGTTAAGGTCTGGGAAAGGCTTTGGTCAGTTAAATAAGGTAAACCTTTACTAAACATTTTAATTTGACCGACCACAACACCCTGACTGTCCACTGAGCTGCTGCACTGTGACTCTACTGCCTGGTTATAGTCGTGTCTCCTTCATGGAACCGTTTCATGCTGGGAAAACTCAATTTTATCGCTTATCACGTGCCACCAACAAGTCGTGTTCATTTCACATATCAGTGTGAGATCAGGTTGTGTCTGGATTCACCAGTCAGGCCTCGCTCTTCATTATCCCTCAACAACTGTAACATCTGTATTTCTGTCTGTAACACGGAGGCCGATGGACTCTCATTTCTCTTTTCCTCTCTTTCTTTTATTCTGCGACTTCCTCTCTCTCTGACTTGGTGATCCTCTGCATTGTATTCTTTATCTCCTGCCCTTTCTTTTGCGCTATTTTTCTTTTCCTCCGTCTTTTATTCTCGGACTTCCTCTCTCTCTCTCTCTGCATCGCCTCCATTATTTCTGTCTCTTTCTTTCTTTCCGCTATCTAATTTCTTTCGCTCTTCAATCCTCTGTCTGGCTTCCTTTCTATTGCTCCGTCTCCACACTGCATCTTTCTCTCGCTCCTTCTTTCTTTCTTTCTTTATCTTGGTTTCTGTTTTCCTTGCTTTCTCTCTGTCTTTTTATCGGTTTCCTGTCCTTTCCGTCTTTTTTATTCTTCCTGCATCTTTCTCTTTGCTTCATTTTTCTGTTTCCAGCTTTTTTTTGGGTTTTATCTCTGACTCTTAATCTTTCTCTTTCTTTCTTTTCACCGTCTCATTTCTCTTCTCTTTCCTTGCCTCTTTCATTCTTCGACTTCCTCTTTCTCTTCATACCTCTCTCGCTCTTTCACACCAAAACCACACACACATCTCACATCTCACATCGCCAGCTCTCTCTCTCTCTCTCTCTCTCTCTCTCAGCCGGTGCTGTTGTTTGTGCTGAGGGCTAAAAAGGCCGAGGAGAGGAGAGGAGAGGAGAGGAGAGGAGAGGAGGAGGGGAGGAGGAGGGGAAGAGAGGAGAGGAGAGGAGAGGGGGAGGGGAGGAGAGGAGAGGAGGAGAGGAGAAGAGAGGAGGAGGGGAGGAGAGGAGAGGAGAGGAGGAGGGGAGGAGAGGAGAGGAGAGGAGGAGGAGGGGAGGAGGAGGAGAGGAGAGGAGAGGAGAGGAGGAGGGGAGGAGAGGAGAGGAGGAGGAGGGGAGGAGAGGAGAGGAGAGCAGAGGAGAGGAGGAGAGGAGAGGAGAGGAGGAGAGGAGAGGAGAGGAGGAGGGGAGGAGAAGAGAGGAGGGGAGGAGAGGAGAGGAGAGGAGGAGGGGAGGAGAGGAGAGGAGAAGAGAGCGAAAAGGCGGAGGCCAGCAGATGAATCAGCTGCTGCAGGCAAGATAAACATGGTGATCGTCCAAGAGGAGGGAGAGGTGTGAGTAGAGCCTGTGGCCTTCAGATGGAGGGAGACAGAGAGAAGAGAGAGAGACAGACTGAGAGGAGAGAGACAGACCGAGAGACAGACGGAGAGAAGAGAGACAGAGAGAAGAGAGAGAGAGACAGACTGAGAGGAGAGAGACAGACTGAGAGACAGACGGAGAGAAGAGAGACAGAGAGAAGAGAGAGAGACAGACTGAGAGGAGAGAGACAGACTGAGAGACAGACGGAGAGAAGAGAGACAGAGAGAAGAGAGAGAGACAGACTGAGAGGAGAGAGACAGACCGAGAGACAGACGGAGAGAAGAGAGACAGAGAGAAGAGAGAGAGACAGATTGAGAGACAGACGGAGAGAAGAGAGACAGAGAGAAGAGAGAGAGAGACAGATTGAGAGACAGACGGAGAGAAGAGAGACAGAGAGAAGAGACAGAGACAGACTGAGAGGAGAGAGACAGAGAGAAGAGAGAGAGAGACAGATTGAGAGACAGACGGAGAGAAGAGAGACAGAGAGAAGAGAGAGAGAGAGAAGAGAGACAGACGAAGAGAAGAGAGACAGAGAGAAGAGAGAGAGACAGACGGAGAGAAGAGAGACAGAGAGAAGAGAGAGAGAGAGAAGAGAGACAGACGGAGAGAATGAGCACTGGATTTTAAAGTGAATTTAAAGTGAATTCGTGAATTCGCACCACAATTCCCAAAGATCACTTGGAAGTCAAACAGAGTTGCCAGGAGCCGCCTGTGTTCAGACACAAGATTCTGACGCATGTGTTTTCCATGTCAACACATAATCCTTGTTGACATTTGCAAATGCATATTTTCCTTGTAAGGGTTTGCTAGCATTTTTAGCGCTCCTCATTAAAACCAAAGGGTGTGACTAGCTGCAAGCTGCAGGCTGCAGCACAAATACAAGCAATGTCTTTTTCCCCCAAGTATGAAACAGCCTTAAAGCTACGATATGCAAGTTCTGCACCTTGAAGCGGTGAATATATTTCATCTCCTGCCCTCCTCCCCCCTCAGCGGGTCACGTTCCCACTTCACTCGTCTCGAGGATCTGTCTGGTGGACTCTGTGGGATAACTGCTGCGTAGTAAACCTTGCTACCTGGCTAGCCTCCAGGCGGTTCAGCAGCAGCAGCTCTGCATCGCTCCTGCAGGTGGCGCCGGTGTGGAAAAGCAACGCAGTGTTCACGCAATGTTTTGTCTACTGCACATTCAACTCCGCTGTTCTTTCTTTTCTTCCTGCTTTCCGCTGTTGTTGTTTTTATGACTTCCTGCTCTGTAGCCGCTAGCCTCACCTTCATAGCCACAACGCAGCTCCACACTGGCCCCGCCCACAAGACACGCCCACAGCGAATTGGGAGGAGTTATTCATGCTTTCTCACAGAGACCGTCCACACCGTGAACACTGCAAACCCTGAAATAAAATATCAACCAGGCCTCAGCATTCAAATTCATTCAATTGAACTAATTCAGCTTCTATCTAAACTGCATTCATTTGCAAAACATCATGAAGAACATTATTCTGATCCTGAATTAAAGTATATCTGAAAACCATCAAACAAATCATGAAAGATGAATCGTACGGCACCTTGAAGTGAGAAAAGCCATTTAAATGCCACTCACACATGAACGTGGCCGTGAAATACTACAGCCAGAAGCAGCCATTATTATTATCACTGTTATTATTATTATACAGTTTTATAAAGCAGCTCTTGACATTCAGTGTACTTCCAAGTGCAGAGAGCAGGGAAGGCCGACTGAACGTCCCTCAGACTCAAATATCAACCGTTATGACAGAAAGCTGAATCTGAAGACTCTCTGAAAGGTTTCACTGTATGTATGTATGTGTATTTATATAGGTGTGTGTGTGTGTGTGTGTGTGCACTACAGGGAGCTGCTTGCTGTCAGTATTCACATTTATACACGGACATAATGCGATATGAACCAGATTAAGAAATGTCCATGTAAACAGCATTTTCTGATTCCCTGAACCTGAATAAGCTCATAGTGGAGTGAGCAGAATCTCATTAAGACATGTGGAGTATTCTGATTTCATTAGAGACTAAAAGAGGGAGAGGCTGAAACTGAGCATGCTCAGGATTTACAGAGGGAAACGGAGATCGTGAAGTTTTCAGTAAAGTCTGAAACTGTCCCGAGTCTCCGGTGATCCTCCTCTGTCCCGCAGCTGGAGACAGGAACATGAATGATTCTCCACCTTTTTCATATCAAGGACCCTAATCTAGTCCACATTAGAGCCACAGACCCCTATTTGATGAGATTTTGTCTCTCTGACTCAAATCTGAGAATATTTTTATTGTCAGATATGATTTTGTCCAGAATCACATGACTATCTGTATTGTAGGTAGAGAGATAACAGATCAGAACATCATTCTTCTACATTCTCTAATTGCATTAACTTCTTGTAAATGAAATAATGCTGAAGTTTAATAATTCATAAATTTGCTGTGGACCCCCTGGAACCCCCTCAAAGACCCCTGGTGGTCCCCGGACCCCACGTTGAGAAACCACTAGAATAAATCTATGAGCAACACATGGAAACAGCTCAATCTGAATATTGTCTTATTTAGAATGAGGCCAACAGTCGGATTATTGCTGTCCATGTAAACAGAGTCAGTGTTGAGTGCTGTGTGTGTGTGTGTGTGTGTGTGTGTTCAGATATTAGTATTCCTCAGCTACAGCGTCCCACCAAGACGAAGGAAGTTTACAGCGATGACAACAAAACACCCGGCCACGCATCAACACACCAACAGGGAAAGGGCAAAGTCTGTGTGTGTGTGTGTGTCTGTGTGTCTGTGTGTCTAGGTGTGTGTGTGTGTGTGTGTGCGGGTTTGGCATGTGTGTATCTGGTGTTTGTATCTGGTATGTGTGTATTTTTGGTGTGTGTGTGTGTGTGTATGTGTGTGCGAGCGTGTCTGGTGTGTGTGTTTTAGGTGTGTATGTACTGTATGTACGTCTGGGATGGGGTGTGTGTGTGTGTGTGTGTGTGTGTGTGTGTGTGTGTGTGTGTCCCTGGTGAATACGGATGAGGTGAAGTCTGGTCAATAACATCGCATCAAGACATGACAAACAGCAAAGGCCAAGGTGTGTTACATGTCTGGCTGTCTGCACGTGGTGATGAATCAGTGTGTGTGTGTGTGTGTGTGTGTGTGTGTGTGTGTGTGTTGTATGTTTGTCACTATCTCTGCTTCTCTCTTTGTCTCGCCATCTTTCTTACTGACACTTCTTCCAGAATGCATTCACTTTCTCTCCATCTCTCTCTCTCGCTCTCTCAGACACTCACACACACACACACACACACACACACACTGTCACACTCACACACACACAGTATAAAAGGTTGTAGTAGTTGGTCTGCCCTCGGCTTTATCAGTACTATGGCAAACATTTGTCATTCAGCTCAACACCCCAGGCAATATTCAGCTTACACTGCTACTGCTAAGCCCCGTCTACTGTCTGTGTGTGTGTGTGTGTGTGTGTGTGTGTGTGTGCGCGCGCTGCATACGTGTGCCTCCGAGTGTATTCACGTGTGTGTGTGTGTGTGTGTGTGTGTGTGTGTGCCTTGTCATCTTGCTAAGTTGAGCACAATGCTCCACCAATGTCACACTGTGTTTACTGATGGGAAAACTCCTAACTCATATTCACTGACAGCACCATAAAACTGCCTGTCTGACAGTCTAGTGTGTGTGTGTGTGTGTGTGTGTGTGTGTGTGTCCGACGGAGGAGGTCAATAGTGAATCATGTGGGTGTGTGAGGTGTTAGTGATGTCCCAGTGAACAGAGGGACTGGCGTGGATCGGACTCTCCAACACCAGAGGGAGAGACAAAATGATGTTGCACACACTTAAAGAGCGATGTGTCATTTAAACATCAATAAATCATCACCACTTTAATTTTGAGACTTTAGTATAATTACCGTAAACAAACCAGAGCATCATCAGCCTCTACCAGCCTCTACTCTGCATCCTCCATAGTTTCTCCACCTGGTGGATCTGGAGGGAAATCTGCTGGATCGCTTTACGGCACAAAACAGGAAGAGGTTCTGTTCTTCCAGAGCAAACGGAGCTAAAGCTGAAAGAGTTTCTGGCAGCAGATGGTGGAAGGAGGGAAAGGAAGATGGAGAAATCACTTCTAACATGTTCATCCTCTTCAGGGAGGGGGAGCGGGGGGGGGGGGGGGGCAGGAAGCAACGGGGCTGATGGGAAATGTAGTCTTAATGTGGAGAAACACTAGAACTAACAGTACTGCTGGTGTCAGATAGAGGTGGTTTCAGTGTTTTACGGTAAATATCTGAAGGTATCCGTGTGTGAATTCAGCCTCAGGATTGTTGTGTTGCTCTTGGATTTAAGGAAATTAGCGAAAACTAAAAGAATTAAAGATTACAGTAACTAACCGTTGTTTATGGTAATTATTTAACTTTTAAGGAGTTTCATTCCAACGTGAGATACAAAAATATGAGACCTAACCTGAGAAAGTGATGAAAGTCTGGACTCTTTCTGATGTTCCAGTTACCTTGAGATCTTTCAGAAAACACGCTCACACTTTTTGATGATATTCTCAGCTGTATTTTTGAAATATTGAACAGCGAATAACAGGGAATATTTTTCACCCCCGAAAAAAACGATATATATAGCGTTTTGAAATGAAATGTTTCATGTCCCGCTATTTTTCCCCGGAGGGAGGCTCTGCCACAAAATCCAACGCACCCCAAGAGGTCCAGTGTCGAATTTAGGTTTGTTTGTTGGAGTAGAGGGGGGGGGTGTGCAGACACACACACACACACACACACACACACACACACACACACACACACACACACACACACTCACTCATCCTTCTGGGTCAGCGCTTTGTATTTTTCAGGAAACCCATCAAAAGTCAAGACTCTCTCTCTCTCTCTCTCTCTCTTTCTCTTTCTGTCTCTCTCCCTCTCTGTCTCTCTCTCTCTCTCTCTGTCTCTCTCCCTCTCTGTCTCTCTCTCTCCCCTCTTTCTCTGTCTTTCTCTCTCTCTCTCTCTCTGTCTTTCTCTCTCTCTCTGTCTCTCTCTCTCCCTCTCTCTGTCTCTTTCTCTCTCTCCCTCACTGTCTCTCTCTCTCTCCCTCTCTCTCTGTCTTTCTCTCTCCCTCTCTCTCTCTCTCTCCCTCTCTCTCTGTCTCTCCTCTCCCTCTCTCTCTGTCTTTCTCTCTCCCTCTCTCTCTTCTTTCTCTCTCCCTCTCTCTCTCTCTCTCCCTCCTCTCTCTGTCTTTCTCTCTCCCTCTCTGTCTTCTCTCTCCCTCTCTGTCTCTCTCTCTCTCTCTCTCTCTCCTCCCTCTCTCTGTCTTTCTCTCTCCCTCTCTGTCTTTCTCTCTCCCTCTCTGTCTCTCTCTCTCTCTCTGTCTCTCTCCCTCTCTGTCTCTCTCTCTCCCTCTTTCTCTGTCTCTCTCTCTCCCCTCTCTCTCTCTGTCTCTCTCTCTCCCTCTCTCTCTGTCTCTCTCTCTCCCTCTTTCTCTGTCTTTCTCTCTCTCTCTCTGTCTCTCTCTCTCTCCCTCTCTCTCTGTCTCTCTCTCTCTCCCCTCTCTCTCTGTCTCTCTCTCTCCCTCTCTCTGTCTTTCTCTCTCCCTCTCTCTCTGTCTCTGTCTCTCCCTCTCTCTCTCTCTCTCTCCCTCTCTCTCTCTGTCTCTCTCTCTCCTCTCTCTCTGTCTCTCTCTCTCCCTCTTTCTCTGTCTTTCTCTCTCTCTCTCTGTCTCTCTCTCTCCCTCTTTCTGTCTTTCTCTCTCTCTCTCTCTCTCTCTCTGTCTTTCTCTCTCTCTCTGTCTCTCTCTCTCCCTCTCTCTCTGTCTCTTTCTCTCTCTCCCTCACTGTCTCTCTCTCTCTCCCTCTCTCTCTGTCTTTCTCTCTCCCTCTCTCTCTCTCTCTCCCTCTCTCTCTGTCTCTCTCTCTCCCTCTCTCTCTGTCTTCCTCTCTCCCTCTCTCTCTGTCTTTCTCTCTCCCTCTCTCTCTCTCTCTCCTCCCTCTCTCTGTCTTTCTCTCTCCCTCTCTGTCTTTCTCTCTCCCTCTCTGTCTCTCTCTCTCTCTCTGTCTCTCTCCCTCTCTGTCTCTCTCTCTCCCTCTTTCTCTGTCTCTCTCTCTCCCTCTCTCTCTCTGTCTCCTGTCTCTCTCTCTCCCTCTCTCTCTGTCTCTCTCTCTCCCTCTTTCTCTGTCTTTCTCTCTCTCTCTCTGTCTCTCTCTCTCTCCCTCTCTCTCTGTCTCTCTCTCTCTCCCTCTCTCTCTGTCTCTCTCTCTCCCTCTCTCTGTCTTTCTCTCTCCCTCTCTCTCTGTCTCTCTCTCTCCCTCTCTGTCTCTCTCTCTCCCTCTCTCTCTCTGTCTCTCTCTCTCCCTCTCTCTCTGTCTCTCTCTCTCCCTCTTTCTCTGTCTTTCTCTCTCTCTCTCTGTCTCTCTCTCTCCCTCTCTCTCTGTCTCTCTCTCTCCCTCTCTCTCTGTCTTTCTCTCTCCCTCTCTCTGTCTCTCTCTCTCCCTCTCTCTCTCTGTCTCTCTCTCTCCCTCTCTCTGTCTTTCTCTGTCTTTCTCTCTCCCTCTCTCTCTCTCTCCCTCTCCCTCTCTGTCTCCCTCTCTCTGTCAGCTTCAGGTTGGT
>NC_136016.1:23916381-23938881 GCF_048128805.1 Centroberyx gerrardi
CTTGATGGAAAGACAAAGGCTTTGGAAAGAAATTCAT
This sequence comes from Centroberyx gerrardi, assembly GCF_048128805.1. Classification (NCBI taxonomy): domain Eukaryota; kingdom Metazoa; phylum Chordata; class Actinopteri; order Beryciformes; family Berycidae; genus Centroberyx; species Centroberyx gerrardi. Next base: position 23,916,419 of record NC_136016.1, read on the forward strand.
ACATAGGATCAACTTCACTATTTATATTTTGACTAAGAAACTCATTTAAAGCATTTAAGCAGAAGCCTTTAGATCAGAATAAAACACAGAACATTCAGTCAGGTGTCCAGACTATTGATTGGCAGTGTATTTATTGGTTAACTGATCAATACTACACTGATTGTCTATGGGAAGCCCTGAACTGATTCTAATGCATTTTGATCAGATTCCAAACAAGTGTTCATGAATATGTTTATTATCAGCATTACTATTATAATTACTACTATTATTTTTACTATTAGCATTATTATTACTACTAGTATTATTATTATTATCCTGGATGCTCTAAATGTTTCAGAGGCTTTTCCATCCTGACAAGAAGAAAATTCTGGGGGGAAAAACTGAATATTTGTAATTGTTTGGAATTGTGTTGTTTTGGTAAGAAAATGGGACATTTTTTAAAATATTGGCTCCCGGCTTCTTTAATCCAAAAACACATTCAAAGACCCACTTGCAATGCAATTTTTTGGGATAAAACTTCATATATTAAGGTATTGAATTTCAGCACAAACTATCGAGTGCAGATCACCAAAACATCTCATCTCTGAAAGCACACAAGCACTCAAACACGTTTTATTAATCCAGAATATGTTCATATCTTCTCTCAGCATCTTTCTCACCTCTTCTCTCATCATGTTTCTCCTGCTGTTCTCCCATCCAAGTATTTTTTTTTTACCCAAATCATGATTCCTATAAAAGGAGAGGCTGAACGGAAGCGCCAAATTTTAGTAAAATTTCGTCAATATTGTAAAAAAAGAGGTTGTTTGCTCGCTTGAGGTTGCCTACATGTTTTTTTTTGGTCAATGCAGAAAGTAGGCTATACAAAAAATAGTGATGGAAACACATTTGCTGAATGAATCATGATTGGAAGTGGTAAAGTCTCTATATCAACCGACGCTAGTTAACTTGTTTTGAGCCTCCAGTGTGGAAAGTTTCCTTTGAAGAAATACTTCAGATTCCCAGAAAATGTCCATGAAATTAAAAATGAGGCGACAAAAAAATCCCCTCGATAATTTAGGAGGACTGATTTTTTCATTTCATCCCGTTCATATTTTATTCATTGAGTTGTCATATATTCACACATGAATGCGACTGCCGTTCCCCTAGTGGGCCACCGTAGGTCATCTTGGTTTTTTTCCAAAGACCGGACGATTCTTTCCAGTGCGAGAAAAACGTTAGTAGAAAATGTTTAGTAGAATCTGTTGGCAGCAGGCAGCCAGCAGGAGAAAACAGCACAACACAAACCGCTGCAGCAAGAAGAACTAAAACTACCAACAGGAGGGTGAAGACGGACTGATGGGACAGAGAGTCTTCTGGAAGCTGCTGCCAGTTTCCAGCAGTGAGGAACAAGTTCAAACTAGTGCTACAAATTCAGTGTTTATTTGCCAATATGTATTATTTCCCTGAAAAGGACCAAAACGCCCCTTAAAATCAGATCAAGGGGCAAGAAATGCCCGGAAAAAGTTGCTTTCTTCCCCTGGATCAGAGCCATAGTGACAATATTAGTGATATAATAATATAGTGATAATATTCCTGTGACCACAGAATGATAATGCATGAGAAAAGTGTGAGCGACAAAACAAAACATATTTGAAATTAAACTCCTGCAGTTAGAAATGTAATTTGTGTGACGGCTGCATCTGCACAACACAAACAGCCAGGGGTTAAACTGATTGTACGTTATTATCAATTAATAATTAAATGCAATTACACTCAGTGGCCTTGCGGTAAACGGTTGCACATTTACATAAAAACAACAAAAAAAAACCCAACATCAAACATTTTAAAATATTACAGATTCAATTAATTTTGTGTTTACATGCAGCGGCCTTTGAGTATCAAACTGTGGAGACACAAAGGGACTAACAGTCCTGAGGCAGGTTCAGCGGATCTGCTCCCAAAACACCCAGAAGGCTCGGCGGCGGCGGCGGCGGTCGTGTCACAGGGAGCCGGCGGATCGCTGACGCAGCAAACCGGAGTTTATCAAACACCCAATCACAGCAGAGGAGCAGGCGGTGACAGCTCAATACGCCGCTCCCTTCGCTCTCAATGCAAGTTTCCACATTTAGACCGTCGGCAGCTTTTTGGCAGCGGATGAAAAGACTCCACACCGAGATAAGAGGCGAGCGGACGGGAACTGATGGCTGCGCGGAGGAATAAATAACAGGATTTGTTCTGTGTACGGCGGAGGACTGTGATAAAACCTCTGTCTTTGTATCGCATTGTTCCCTCGCTCACTCTTTCTCACTCTTCTCTCGCTATCGTTCCCTCTTCTCTGCACAAAGGATGCGAGGCCTCTCACATTGTTGTAGTTTTTTTCCGCCTCTGTTCAGAGGGGGAGACGCCTGTTTAAAGGGCCGTTTATTTATCTGTTCTGAGTCAGATACGCCGCCGCAAATCTACCAGCGCCTCATGTAAACAGGCACAATGACAAGCCTTTGGAGAGCGGGCACACCACAGGCTTTTTAAGCGCATACATCAGTGTTTGAATACCGAAATAGCTCGCTCCCTAGAAGCGCTGGAACTTTCTGGGGGCAAATCAATATAAAATATAACCTCAGTCTTTCATCAGGAATCCTTTAGCCATCTATCCTGCTTTAATGCCGCTGCGTTTCCCAAACAGTTTGTCCCGCCGGGCGCAGCAAAAGTGCTGGATGTTTGTAAAAAGTGGGACTTCATCTGTAATTGTCATGATTTTGCTAATTTCCATACAACAACCGTGTTCAATCTTCTGCAGCAGCACAACAACACAGAGACTGAATTCACAGAAAGCATTCTGATTTATTAAAGGTGCGATGTGCAGCTTTTTTAAACTAAATTTATTGGTGTAATTACCACAGACGATCGGTCTCCTCTATCTCACTCCAGCAGTATTGTTAGTTCTAGTGTTTCTCCACATTAAGACTACATTTCCCATAAGCCCCGTTGCTTCCTCTTCCTGTTTTGTGCCGTAAAGCGATCCAGCAGCTTTCCCTCCAGATCCAGCAGGTGGAGAAACGATGGAGGATGCAGAGTAGAGGCTGATAGAGGCTGACAGGCTGCTCAGCGATCGTCTTGTTTATTTACTGTCATTTTATTAATGTCTCAAAGGAATATGGTAATGATTTATTGGAGCTAAAATGCCACACGGAGCAGCTTCAACCTGGATTTACACAGCTTTTTTTTTTTAACAGATTAGATAGGCTTACAGACAGATCTAAAGGGTTAAAAGTCAGCTTGTCGTTCCCCATGTGGCTCCAATGTACAAAGGAACAGCTACCTGTCAGTGAGCAGCTGCAGGGCGGTGTGTGTGTGTGTGTGTGTGTGTGTGTGTGTGCAGCAACAGACTGCGGGGGCGGAGGCGAGGATGGGAGCTGAATACACTATATTAACACCACTTAACTTTCAGTTGCCTTTTTGTATGTTTGATGTCTCAATCATGTCAAAGCTTGGAAACAATATTATTCTCTACATCTGCTCTTCATGACGAGGGATCGTAGCTTTCATCTGGTTTTTCTCGGTCTATTTCCTGGACAGATCAGGCGGTTCTGATGTTTCTACACTCGGATTCCCTCTCCACCTGCGTTTACCTGCATCCGGGCTGACTGGACCGTCATCAGACGTAGCAAAAGAACATCAAATCCAGGAGTAAACGCACCCAAGACTCGCTGGAGATCAGATCAGATCAGACCAGACCGCATTCAAAGGTAGTCGGAGGCACATTTCACCACATTAACAACAAAGTGAAAATGAAAGGGCGTCTCCAGTTCACACTTAGCAGCGATGTAAACGGATCCGACGAAGCGTAAACGCAAATCAAACAGGCGGCAGGCGGCTGGGAGAGGAACACACAAATCCAATTTCAATGTGGATAGCTGAGACACATTTTTAAAGGGGCAATTAAGTAATCTGTGATCTCTATAGGACTAGTAGGAATTGCAGCAACTTTGATAGATCTTGTCTCCACTTACACAAGTCTCTTGCGACCCCCCCCCCTTGAGCTACGGTGGCCTGGAATTGACAATAAAGTCACAATAGAGACGAGTAAGCAAGCTAATTAGAGCAGGGATCCAAAGCTAATATCTCAAGCCCAATATCCCAAGCTAAATACGGGAATAATAATAGTGCTTTTAACCATTTTAGCTGACTCATAGCTCCATCCTCCATCTTTCTGAGTAACAAAATAGATGACAAACAAAGAGAGCGTGTGGGGGAAATGTGTGTGTGTGTGATTAAGTGAGAGAAAGAGAGCTGAAATGTGAAAATGAAATGTTGAAATGGCAAAGGGCAGGTAGTTTTTGTTCCAAAAACACAGCACCGGCCCGGAAAGTGAGTGTCAGAAAGCCAGAAATCTCAGCAGCCGGGCCAAAATAAGCGTTGAGTCACCGGTATTGAATCAACAACCCCATCAACCCCCCGCAGATATACGGCGGTGCATTCTGTGCTCCGAGGCCGTAAAAACCTCCTTATTTCCCCTTTAACGTCAGGCGGAAATGCATGTTCAGCAGAAATCTCATCTAGAGAGTCTGGATAGGAGATAGGAGATAGGAGACGCAGGGTGACGGCGGGCGGAGAGGGCGTTCGGTGTTTGCTGAGTGTCTGATCTGCGGAGGCGGAGCCAGGCGGCGGCGGGCGGCGGCGGGCGGCGGCGGCGCTACAGAGCTGGCCAGAATGCAATGTGGAGGAAACATGATGACAGCAGCAGAAAAGAGAGGCAGAGGATCTCGCTCTACCTAACTGACTCATCTCTCTCTCTCTCTCTGTGACCGATTGCCTCTTCTCTCTCTCGCTCTCTCTCTCTCTCTCTAGCTTATTCCTTTCTTTCTCGATCTCCCTCCTCCCCTTCTCTTTCCCTCTCTCTGCTCTTTCGTTTCGCTCTGCCTATATTCCTCTCGCCTCCTCTCTTTAAACCCTTTCATGCCGAATTACGTTTATATCATTACATTTCAGACAATTAGCCGATGCTGTTATCCGGAGAAACTCACAATAACTGCAACCCTAAAATCAGCTCTAATTGCTCCATCAGCAGCATGACAGACGATATAAAGAGGAGCCGAAACCAACACAGTGAAGTAAAAACCATTTGTGTCCCTGAAATGTTGTAAAACTTCCAATGAAAGCCTCGTCTCTAATAACAATCCGTCTCTATAATAACCCTGGAGAGCTTTTTCTTTAACTCATGAACAGCAGCGGTGTGACCAAGTCAACTTCGCTCGAGTCCCAAGTCAGTCTCAAGTCTCAAGTCAAGTCTCAAGTCTCAAGTCAAGTCTCAAGTCCCAAGTCAGTCTCAAGTCTCAAGTCAAGTCTCAAGTCTCAAGTCAAGTCTCAAGTCTAAATGTAGATTACCAAGGCAAGTCCGAGTCAAGTCCATGTCATTAATGTCAAGTCTCAAGTCTAAATGTAGAACAGCAAGTCAAGTCAGAACAAATCAAGAGTCTAGTATCAATTTAATATCTTAAAGAAAACTAAATATCGAGGACTTTTCAATGCAATATGGTTTTAATAGGATAAAAACTTGGTAAGAGCATCATGAGTTTGATTTCTATAATCAGTTTCAACTTCAATAAATTCAATCATTCCATACAAATTCAGAAAACAGAATTTAAATTCAGTCGTCCGCTGGAACAAATCTCATCACTTTCAATCTAAGTCATTTACACAAACACAAGATCTCAAGTCAAGACTTTAGAAACCTTTTCAAGTCATCAAAGTACAAGTCAGAGTCAAGTCCCAAGTCACCACAACCCAAGTCAAGTCGAGTCTCAAGTCTTCTCTTCATGCATCAAGTCAAGTCTCAAGCTATTAAAAAGGTGACTCGAGTCGAAGTCATGTGACTCGAGTCCCCATGTCTGCTGTAGAATTACAATAAAATGCTATTCTATTAAAGTCCTCCTTGTGTCCTCATAATGTAGGATAATGTCAGGTCTTGGGGTTTAGGGACTTTAGAAACCTTTTCAAGTCATCAAAGTCTCAAGCAATTCAAACTGTGACTTGAGTCCAAGTCATGTGACTCGAGTCTCCACCTCTGATAAACACCTATCTGTAATAAATGGCCCGTCAAACAATTTCTCTGTAGAGGAATAGTTTGGAAAATTCAGTTCAACTAATGCAGGATTGATGCTTGAAGGAGTTATATTATAAGTTATATTAATGCCTCTGGGTTTAGAACCGTTTCAGGATTCAAACCACATGTTGGTGACACAGTCCTGCATCATTTTGCCGCCATGACATCATCACTGCGTCCTGCAGGCCATGGCGTTGCAGGTCGATACGTTTCAATAAGAAATGTTGCACAGTATAAGCAGAATATTTTACCATAAATTTGAATCTGGCGAGCCGCGGCATCTTGGTTTTAGTGTCCAGATGAAATAAAAAGCCTGTCTCCAATAACAGCCCGTTTCCAATAAACACCTAATCACTGTGGCTGCTGAAATGAATAAACGCCGTATCTTCACCACAGCCTGATGAGAAGCGAGTGCCGGGTGGAGGAGCGAGCGCCGGCGTGCTGCAGGCGGCCGGCGGGGAACCTGTTGATCGACGCCGGCGTGATTAAGGCAGGAAGCTGTTCACAGCGCCGGACCGCTCCTCCCGATCTGCAGAGGAAAGGGAACGCTGCTGCTGGTTCCTGTCAGCGGCGGGAGCGTAGCGTGTTTTATCACAGCAAGTTCCAACTTTTAATGAAAAGCACGAGCTTCAATCAGGTTTACGACAGTCGCTCTGCAACAAGAGCCGTGGTCAGAGCTTCCCAAACGTCTGTTGAGAGCTAAAAGTGATGCCGGTTTAGATTTAGATTAGATTTAGATTCAATTTTTATTGGTCACCGTAGAGAAATTTGTCTTGGACCATGAAAAGTTGCTGTCATTCCATTCCATTGCACACTACATAAAACAACACATTAAAGATAGGCAAAATATCACATAAACCACATGAGGCTATTTACATTGTATATCAGTCACCTTGTACTTAAAAATAAGTACAAGGTAATAAAAGAAAATAGGTACTAAAATAAAATAAAGGTCATGTACATAATATACAACAGCATTTATGCAAATAAATGCAAATAATAGAAGCAGATTCTGATAAGTCCATGGATCTGTTCCAGGCGTACGTAACATCCGTGAGCAACATAGTCAGGAGTTCAAGTTATTAGTGCCGGTTAGGGGAAAGGGGGCTCTAAGGGGTCCAGGGTATATCCCATATGAGGCGTGGTCTTTGTTAGTGAGTTAGTATTTGGATCGATGGATATTTGGATTCGTCTTCCTGGGGTCCACAAAAAGAGGCAGCCCTTTGATCCTCACTGAGTGACATCATCATCCTGGTTCTGACCCAGGAGACTCAATCCATCGAGTCCCGAGAGTCAGCAGGTTTCCATCCAGCCGGTCACTGCACCGGCTGATTTGCATACCTTCAGAGAGAGAGGAGATCTAACATGAATCGGTTGGTGTGATGATCGGCTGGAACAGAATCCTCCAGGCACTCGGGCCTCGGCGGCTCCGGGTTGAGAACCGCTTGGCCGCACCGGGGGCCAACTGGCACCGGCATGGCGTCCAGAGGCTGCTGCGACTCCATCAGAGCCAAAACCCTGGGCAGAGAAGGAGGATACTTGGACCTGACATGGCGCCCTGGACACTCGGTCCTGCCCAGTGGATATGAAGCGCTTTGTTCCAAAATGAGATATCCACCATTTGGAAAATTTGACACCGACTGTTACAAAATGATTCAGGGAACAAATGTCAAGCAAACTGCAATACGTTTTAAAGACAGTGGGTAACTGATACACATCAGGATTTTTAGTTTTAATAGACATACATTGTTTTGGAATAGTGGTTTTCCTTCAGTCTAAGCAGTCTGATTTTGGAGGTCTGCCAGTCACGGTGCTTTATGCCAATTCCGGCTCACAGATGTGCATGGATTAGGCAGTTGGCACTGAATTCAGTATGAATTTTTATGAACATGCGATACTTTCACCAAATTCTGCAAGCTGAAATTCCATTTCAACGTCACCACACAAGAGCGTTAACATACAGACTAGTTAGAATAGTTAGAAGAAGAGGAGGAAGAAGAAGAAGAAGAAGAAGAAGAAGAAGAAGAAGAAGAAGAAGAAGAAGAAGAAGAAGAGGGACTATTGAACAGACAGTCTGGCTCTTGACTGTCAGAGCCAAACAGCTGAAAACATTCAACAGCATCAAACAGTCCAGCAGGTCTTGATCTGGATCCCAGTCTAGTTCAAGACATCGATTGGTTTTTCTTGCTGGCCGTGATATCTCAGTCGTATCAAGTTTTTAGATATTACACTTACAGTAATAATCCACAACTATACATAGAAATAAGTGTCTGTTTTGCTGCTGTATCACCGATTGACAAACTGGTTCCAGGAGACAAATATGGAATTATTTCAAAGACAAACACCCAACTGACATCTAAGCACTTCTGCAAAAGTTGCTACGAAACTAAGCAAGTCAATATGGTTTTTCTTGTTGGCTGTGATATCGCATTAATATCAAATCTTTAGATATTAAAGTAATAATCCACAGCTTTTTCATAGAAATAAATGTCAATTTTGCTACTGTATCACTGATTGATATCATACAACAGTCAAACAGTCCTGAACTGGATCCCAGTCAACCTGAACTAGTTGAATAAATTGGTGCCAGGATGCAAATATGGAACAATCATAAACTATTTTCTGCAAAGCACCGCTACAAAACTGAACAAATCAATGTGGTGAAACACTGCCTGATGGTTTTTCTTGTGTACCGTGGCATCACAGAATCAAATATTTAGGTATCAGATGTTTTCCTAGGCTGTTGCTTCTAAATGACTATAAGAGATTCACTCTTTTCTCTGGTTTGACAGCAGCAAAGATGATGTTAGCTCTTCTCTGGAAACCCCGTCACTCTGTTTCTCACACCCAGCGGTCCCATCCATCCTTAGATATAAAACAGTGTGTGTGGAGACAGCAGGGTGCAGGCTGTCAGACAGCAGAACACAGATCATGAGACTCTGCAGCAGCGATAGTGAAAAACTGACAGGATTTACTGACAACCAATGTACAACACTGCAATGTACGTGTGTAGTATGTATATAGACACGTATGTACATATTGTTTGTATGTATGAAGTAGTTATAAGGGCAATTGTGGAAGATGATGTATATTTATGTGTATTTTATACAGCAGGCAGGTTGTGTCCAAGACAATAAAGTCTATCTAACTCTATATGAACCAGTAGTCCCTTAAAATCCCCTTACATTTACATTAATTCGCCCCTTAATTCATGCAAAATCCCCTTAAAATGAGTTAAGGGAGTTATTAATGGAGGAGATCCCGTCAAAACCTCCTTAAACTCCCCTTAATGTTTGACTCCTTACTTCCTAATTTAATGTAAAATTCAGGGAGACAGGAACTTTCCATTAATAACTCATTAATAACCTGTAAACCTGCACAAAAGGCATGAAAAATCCCGTAATTACTACCTTATTACCTGATACTAACCTTACTTTATTAAAGCTGTTATTTCTAATGGATAATTCATGTTTATGTAATGGAGAAATTAAGGACATTTCAGGGATGAAATGAAGGGGTTTGGTTTCATAGTGTGATCTAATCTAAATGAATTTCTGCCAACTGTAAAAACGAATGAAAACATTTGATTACAAAAAAGAATGTAGGTATCAAACCTCGAAATCCCAAATTCTCAGATTGTGAAAACACTCTGAGAGACGATGACAAATCATTTGTGAACATGAAGCTCTCACACTGCAAGCTGCTGAAACTGCTGAAGCAGCATTATCCATACGCTTTCAGTGCTTTTGTATGGATGTAAATGAGACAAAACATGAATACATGTACTGTGTGTGTGTGTGTGTGTGTGTGTGTGTGTGTGTGTGTGTGTGTGTGCGCACTCAAACAACTGCTTGTGCTTTTCACTAACAAAATAGATGGATTATGACAAAGAGAGAGTGTGGGGGGGGGGATGTGTGTGTGAGAGGCGGAGTGGGCGAGCGAGAACAACACTGTGTGCCACAGAGCGGGCGGGCGAGGCTAAAAACAGTGTAACATGGGAAAGAGAGAGGGAGAGAGAGAGAGAGAGAGAGAGGGGGCGAGAGAGAGAGAGAGAGAGAGAGAGAGAGGGGGAGAGAGAGGGGGAGAGAGAGAGAGAGGGAGAGAGAGAGGGAGGAAGAGAGAGAGAGGGAGAGAGAGGGAGAGAGAGACAGAGAGAGAGAGAAAGAGAGAGAGAGAGAGAGGAGAGAGAGAGAGAGAGAGAGAGAGGGGGAGGGACAGGGAGAGAGAGAGAGAGAGAGAGAGAGAGAGAGAGAGAGAGGGGGAGGGCGAGCAGGAGAGTGGAAAGCAGAAGATGAGGAGCGAGACAGAGATGGATGGCCGAGCCTCGCTCCCAGAAAAACTATGAAGAAAACAACAGAGAGGAAAACAATGAGTGAGGGTGTGTGTGTGTGGAGGTGTGTTTGTGTGTGTGTGTGAGTGAGTGAGTGTGTGGGTGTGTTTGTGTGCAAGAGAGAGAGAGAGAGAGAGAGAGAGAGAGATGGAGAACATTTTTCCAGAGGGCCTTGTTATATAGAACTGTGTGTGTGTGTGTGTGTGTGTGTGTGTGTGTGTGTGTGTGTGTGTGTGTGTTGGCCAGTGGACTTGTGGCCCAAAACAAAGTGTGCAGTGTGCTGATAGGAACAAACACTCTCTCTCTCTCTCTCTCTCTCACACACACACACACACACACACACACACGTATCACGCCTCTAGTGTGTTTTCCTCACCTCTCCTTGTGTATGTATAGTGAATGCTAATGACATTAGCATGGCTAATGTGTGTATTTATGTGTGTGTGCTTGTGTATATGTACCCCAGTATGTGTGCTCCCTTGTGTATCTGTGTATATATGTACATCAGTATGTATGTATGTGTGTGTGTGTGTGTGTGTGTGTGTGTGTGTGTGTGTGTGTGTGTGAGAGAGAGAGAGAGAGAGAGAGAGAGAGAGAGAGAGACCAAAAATCCACTCCAACACCCCTTAATTACGGCTTTCAGGATGAGCTAAATCAGACCTGCAGCAAAAGGTGGCAGTGATTAATACTGAAGGTGTGTGTGTGTGTGTGTGTGAGTGTGTATGAGAGAGTGTGTGAGAGAGAGAGAGAGAGAGAGAGAGAGAGAGAGAGAGAGATGCGATCCTACTCTCTCTGCAGCTTTATTACGCCTCTACAGGGAAAACTAACCGTCTCTAAGGAAACGTCTCTAGTTTCCCAGAAGCCCTTTCTTCAGCCTGTCTGCGGAGGCAGCGGTGATGTCATCGTCTGTGTTTACACGCGGGGGGAATCCCTTCTGAACCCGGTCGCTCCGCTCGCAGCAGGTAAACCGCATCAGCAGGTAAACCGCATCAGCAGGTGAGAATAAACCTGGTAAACCGTTATTATGAGAAACACCGGGTCAGGCTCCTGGCTCAGGCTGCGGCTCTCGTCGGATTTTACTGGAAATCCGAGCTTCCGGCGGGGAAAAACACCCGCTCAGGTCCGCCTCCTAGTGGCGAGTACAGGTCGGACATGTGGACAGGTTTTTTGTCGGCTCTGATATCTCCCAGTCGGAGTCATGAATTGTTGAAATGTGTCGACACAGAGCGGCGAATCCACCGACGCCAGCAGCCCAAAGTAATAAAATAAAAATATATCCCCATACCATTCATTCACCATCGTCATTTTTCTGACCCACGATACGTATTGTCACATTTTTGTATATTGCGATATATTGGATTTCGATATCATCACCATCTGTAATAGCACAAGAAAATAGATGATAAACAGGAATAGAGCAAATAGTGGGATTTAAATTTAACGCAAACGATCATTTCACCAGTAGAACATGTATGAATCAAAATAATCGAGAATACTGAACTTGAATCAAAGAGCTTGTATGTGTATTTATCCTCATATTTACATACTTGCATGTATGTATCTGTGTGTGTGTGTGTGTGTGTGTGTGTGTACATTCTATCCTGGCTGTCCATGGCCCAGTTTCCAGATTTCCTCAGGTCTCCAGATTTTCCCCGCTCTGTTTCCCAGGTGTGTTTGTGTTTACGGGTGTTGATGAGTGATTCTGTATTTCCTCTCCTCCTCCCGCCCTCTGCACTGCGTTGCGTTTCCTCTCGTCTCCCAGCTGATATCAGATTAGCTCTGTCAGACTGCTGCTGTATCACCGAGCCGCCCGCCAGACAAACAAATGACACTCCGTCCCCCCTCGCCACCCCCCCCTCGCCACCCCCCCCTCGCCCGCCTCTCTGTCTCTGAGACAAACGACACGTCATCCCATCTCCTATCCATCTCTGATCGTCGTCTCGCAGCGCGGCGGCGGGACGGCGGGCGGGACGCCTCGCGGGACGCCTCGCGGGACGCCTCGCGGGACCGGGACGACGACTCGGAGGATTCTGGCACCGGAGCGTTGTTGTTACTTTCAGACAACAAGCAGAAAGATGATTCTGGAGATTAGCAGCTGGACATTTTCCACCTCAGAAAAAAACACAGAGGTGAACGCCGGCCTTAAAGGAGAACTGCCTCCTGTCACATCTATAATCTGAGGTTCAATCTGTTCCAGCAGTGTGATTCATTTTGTGATGAAGTGTTGTAATTTAGTTTTCTGGTGAACCCACTTTCCCTCAGCCTGCCTCGTCTACTTCTACTGCAGCTACTGATTTACTACGTTTCCCAGAATGCCTTTCAATAACCTCCAGAGAAGGGAGAAGCAAGAAGCTAAACGAAGGAGAGAATATAAGAGGAGGGAGAAGGAAGAAGCTAAATTCCTTGTATGTGCAAATATACATTAAAAGGATTCTGATCTTACAATTTGGGTGATTTCAACGTGTCAATCAGATTTAAACAGCCAATGACGTACAGGGAAATCTGGGGTGGCACCAAGGGCGGCCAATCAGAGCGCAGCTACAGCAGCTAATGAGTGAAAGGAAGATGAAATGTATTTTCTGCATGTTTGTCCAGGTCAAACTGCATGTGTACATCCTGCAGTAATTCACTGCTCTCACTCTGTTTCCCTGCACAGTGTCAGCGAAGCTTTATGAAACACGCCAAATTACACGGTTAAGTGTGTCTTGGCCGGCGGAGCTCACCTTCTGCTCTATAATCTGAATTTTTATGAAGGGAAGCGGTCCGGCCGGCCGGAGGCTGCGTCTCCGCCGCCCGTCTCAAATCATCGCTAATGCTCCTCCAGTTTTCTGAGCTCCCGCCTTCTTCCAGGCAATTAGACGCCGGCCGGAGCGTTTACACTAAGTGCTCCAATTACGGCAGAGAGGTGCTGAGGCTCATCCATTACCATCCTGCATGTTGGACAAACTCCTCTCTCCATGTTGCTCCACTTTTCTTTCACTCTCTCTCTCTCTCTCTCTCTCTCTCTCTCTGCCCTCTTGTCCGGTTTTCTCCTCCTCTCCTTCAGATGAAACTTTATTGATCCCTGAGGGGAAATTGGGTCGTTTCAGCAGCAAAAAGTAATGGGATGGGACAGGATGCAGCGTGGGAAGAAAAAAAAACAGAAAAATAATCGAATATAAAGCACAAAAGTAGAATATAAAAAACAGAATAAAAGCAGTAAAACAGTAACAATAAAAATGATAAAAGCAATAAAATAGAATGTAAATGTTTGTGGAGGCGTGTAAACACATCGCCGCTGTCGGGTGGAAACCTCGTAACTCCGGTCCAACTTCAAGTTCATATTTTAAAGTGAGTTGAAGAAGAAGAGAAAAATCTACCATCCTTGGTTTGATGAAGCTAAAAAATACATTGAATAAACTCAGAAACACACGATGATGAAGCTGAAAACAAGCTGCTTTTCTTGGTTCCCGAAAAGTTTATATTTTGGAGATAAGAGGTTTTCCAACACATGTTAAGTAGACTGTATGAGTGAATAGTATGGGAAAGAGAATGGATTAATTACGTACATGTATGTAACATGTTACTTACAGATGACACTAGCAGTCATGTTTGGCGCATAAATGTGAATTAAATCTAAAATAATCACATCGCAGGTTGGACTATTTCACATCAACAACAATCAACCTTCTGTCAGGTTTTACCCAGTTATCGAAGGTAATAAGTCGCCGATTTGTGTGTGAAGTAAATTCACCGCTGAATAAATGTTCCGGTCCGTTAAAATTCAAGCCGTTTGGAGGATTATATACATGCCGAATTTACCAGAACACCCTACAGATTAGTAATAAAGCCTCAAATTATATTTTCCGATGTGTGTTTTTTGCCGATAAGCGAGGCAAAAACAAACTGACGGATTTTTGAAGGGACCCTGGTGTGGCAGGAGCCTTCAGCCTCCAGGCCTGCTCCTGTGTTTCTGAACGCAGAAATCTGTTCACTTTGTTTCACCCAGAACCATTCAGGAACCTGCTGATATTTACTAGTCATGTTATGCTTCAGGAAAACAGAAATATTACACATTTACACATTTTCTTTATGTCGGTTTCATCTTGCAGATTTATGAATTATTTCCTCTCAAACTTATTTTTTATTTGTTCCGTTTCTTTCCTTGTCTTATTTTCTCTCTTCTCGTTCTGTTGAAGTTGAGCAGCGTCATGTTTTTCATTTTGTTCCTTTTATTTCCGGTCTTGTCTCTTTCTGTTTTTGTCTGTTTTTTTTCTGTCGAGGTTGAAACTTCCGTCTTCCTCTTCCTTTTTCCTTCTTCTGTCTCTCTCCGGCTCTCCTCTCCTCCCTCTCCCTCTCCCTCGCTTCATTAGCCATGCTGTCCTTCTGCCGCCCGCAAGGACTCGACTTGATGGGAGACAAATCCAGGTGATTAACAACGATTAAGAAGCGCGCTGGAAAAGCGGGATGAAGCCGCGTGGGACTGGCAACCTTGTCTTTAACAGCTCTCTAATCCGAGGGTCTCAGGATTTACAGGCCCAGCAGATGGGCCGCCATTTACACCAAAGTCATGAGCAGGAACATTAGTCTGCTCCTGCCTGTCAGAGAGAAAGATGCTGAGCTGCTCCGACCGTTTATCAATACATCTACGCTTATGATTAGAAAGGTCAAGCTAATTAATGAGGAACAAGGCCTGAACATTGACCAAGAGTCTGTTATTTATGTATTTATGTAACCTTTATTGAACCAGACGGGTCAATTAAGAGCAAATTCTTATTTATAATGACGGACTGGTGAATGACGGACTTGGGAGAATTGGGGGAAAAATCAAAATCTGTAGAGAAATTACATATTTTAGTTGGCTATCCCTTTAAAGACTCTTGATATAAAACCCTTGTAAGTGAAGACGAGGTGCGGAGTCGACAGGTTTGACTTCATCTTTCCCCTCCGACGCACCCGGCACAGAAGATTATCTTTTCAGAAAGGGGAGGCGAAGAGAAGGACAAGAAAATAAAGTAATAATAATAATAATGATAATAGGTGAGAGCGGCTCTTCAGATGCAATTGATTTATTCACATAGTAGAAAAAATTCAAGTATTCAAGTACAAAGATGTGAAAAACTGACAGTGAATTCATCAGCTCAAGCTCTCGTTTTCTCTTTTGGACGAATTGCCAAAACGTGCCCTTGAAATAGTGATATCGTGCTCTCGATATATAATACATGCGCTTTTCACGAGCTTATAAAGAGTCAGTGCACATATTGGTGATTATATTTAAATGTGGCGCTGTCCGGGGTGTGTTGCAGCACCTGATTGTGTTTACATGGCCTGAAGGTTAAGTGGCTAAATACTGTATGATGCAATATTTGGGGGATTTGCCTATTCAGTGTAAACAGACAATAGATATTAGCATACCAAATCCTTACTAGGCCTATCTGCAATACCTAAAATGTTCCTTTTAAGTTGCATTTATTCCTAAAATACAGAGTTTAACGAACTCAAGGGAACAAATTGTATCTCGTGCGCATGAATGAACTAAAACGTGCCACGTTACAGTAAATTATGGACTCGATATAACTGTTTTTCTTTCCCAGTGGCCGCTCCCGCGCTCTTCACCTCTCCCTCTTCTTCTTCATCTGTTTGTCTGACTCTTGTTGGTCCGACACAGCCGGCAACAGCTCAACTTCTCTCTGCACTGTTTATCTTTTTAAAGGACAGTTCACCTTGTTAGACGTCACTATTTCACGCCTCAGTTCTGATCGGCAGTCTGATAACACGGCCGGATTAATAATGATAACTTTATTCATATTGCGCTTTTCAAAATAAAGTTACAAAGTGCGTCACAGAGACAAGGAAGTGAAACAGAGGAACTGAAATAATAAAACATCCCGCCAGCGCTGAACAATCCTCCAACTGGCTGTTTCATCCAAACACAAATGTTCCTATCACTTAAATTTTAATTTAATTGATTTCTTGACCCTAGAATTTGAAAATTGAAAGTCTTTATCTCTATTAGTTTTTATAGTTACGGCTAAAAAAATAATCGGAATAATCTAAAAATCATCTAATGGCGGAAAACTTCATGGAATTTTTTTCAGTTTTTCAGATATTGAACGACAAATTATTTACGCCATATATATTTCATATCAATTATTAGAACATTGAAAAATCAACCACAGAAAATGACGATTTATTGTTTTTACTTGATTTGTGCAGGATCATCCAGTGCCTCATTTTTCATAACTGTAGCTAAGAACCTGATATGAGGGCAGGTGGTTAATATACAGCGTTCCTACTCGAAGTGTGTGTGTGTGTGTGTGTGTGTGTGTGTGTGTGTGTGTGTGTGTGACTGTAAATGAATGTCCCTGCATGTTAAAAGTGAATATTGATCACAGCTCCGGCCTCAGCTGCTGCTGAGCGAGAGACGCTCGCCTGCAAACACGACTTAACAACGTCCCTGATGGTCCCACACACACACACACACACACACACACACACACACACACACACACACACCGCTGCAGGGGGGAGAGTGTGTGTGTGTGTGTGGTATAAGGGTGGGAGAGATGAGAGAGAAAGTATGTGATTTGATATGTGTGTGTATGTGTGTGTGTCTTCAGGTGTGAGTGGTGTTAAGTGTGAGAGAGATAAGTGTGTGTGTGTGTGTGTGTGTGTGTCTGTGTGTGGTGTAGTATGGGAGAAAACTTGAGAAAGTGTGTTTTGTGTGTGTGTCTGACAGCGAGACAGCAAGACAAGGAGAAAATGGTTGTATGTGTGTGTGTGTGTGTGTGTGTGTGTGTGTGTGTGTGTGTGTGTGTGTGGTTACTGCGGTCATTTTCAATTTGCTGTCGGAGGGTTTTGCCCTAAGGACATGTAAAACCGATACACAAACACTATTCCTACAGAGCTGGATCTAGGCCATGTGTGTGTGTGTGTGTGTGTGTGTGTGTGTGTGTCAGCCATCATCCCTCAGCTGCCTGATAGGATCCTGTCAGTCAATCTGTCTCCCCCGGCGACCGAGGGCTTCGTCCCGCCTCCCAATCTAAACTTCACACCGCAAGTAATTTATTCTCTCTCTCTCTCTCTGACATCAAAAAGAAAGTTGTAGAGGAGAGAAGCAGGAAAGGAAGGAGGAAGAGAAGAAGGAGAGAAAGGGAATGAGAAAAACAAGAGGGAGGGAAGGAAGGAAGGAGGAAAAAGAAGGGAGGAAAGAAGGTAGCGAGGAAGGAAACAAGTTGGAGAGAAGAGAGCAGGGAAGAAGGTAGGTAGAGAGGGAGGAGGGGAAGGGATGGAGGGTGAGATAGAGGAGGAGGAGAGGGAGGGAAGGAGGGAAAAAGGATGTAGGGAAAGGAGACAGGGATGGAAGGAAGGAGGAAGAGAGGGAGGAGAGAGAGGGAAGGAGGAAAAGCAAGAGCGAGGAAACAAGTTGGAGAGAAGGATGGAAGAGGAGAGAGGGAGGAAACGAGTTAGGGAGGAGAGACAGGGAGGAAAGGAAGGGAGGTAAGAGAAGGAGAGAAAGAAGGAGCAAGGAAAGGAGGGAAGAGGAGGAGAGAGGAGAGACAGGAAGGAAAGGGAAGGGAGGGAAGAGAAGGAGAGAAAGAAGGAGCAAGGAAAGGAGGGAAGAGGAGGAGAGAGGAGAGACAGGAAGGAAGGGAAGGGAGGGAAGAGAAGGAGAGAAAGAAGGAGCAAGGAAAGGAGGGAAGAGGAGGAGAGAGGAGAGACAGGAAGGAAGGGAAGGGAGGGAAGAGAAGGAGAGAAAGAAGGAGCAAGGAAAGGAGGGAAGAGGAGGAGAGAGGAGAGACAGGAAGGAAGGGAAGGGAGGGAAGAGAAGGAGAGAAAGGTGCAGCAAGGAAGGAGAGAAAGAGAGAGAGGAGGAAAGAAGGAAGGGAGGAGGAGAAAGAGAAAGAGGAGGAAAGAAGGAAGGGAGGAGGAGAAAGAGAGATAGGAGGAAAGAAGGAAGGGAGGAGGAGAAAGAGAGGAGGAGAGACAGGGAGGGAATGAGGAAGGAAAGGAGGAAGAGAGGAGGACAGAGGGAGGAAACGAGGTTGGCATCATTGTGATTGATGAGACACTAAAACTGGCACACACACACACACACTCACACACACACACACACACTCACACACACACACACACACACACACACACTCACACACACACAGTGAGGCAGCTATAGGTGTGAAGCCACAGTGACAGATCCCAGCAGAGAGAGAAGCTGCTAGAATGCACTCGAGTGAGTGTGTGTGTGTGTGTGAGTGTGTGTGTGTGTGTGTGTGTGTGTGAGTGTGTGTCCGTGTGTGTGTGTGTGTGTTAATTTCCAGACACTCGATAATTCTCCAGACAGTCGACTGACAGCTGACTGTGATTCATGCAGAGACAGAAAGTGTAGAGCAGAGATGCAGAAACAAATGGGATCTTCCAGAAAATTCTGTGTGTGTGTGTGTGTGTGTGTGTGTGTGTGTGTGTGTGTGTGTGTGTGTGTGTGTGTGTGTGTCAGATTGTCCTCACAAGTCCAGTAGACTGTCAGAAACAAAGAGCGAGCCAACAGGTTTATTAATTAGCGATACAGAAAAGAGAAGTAGAAGTCCAGTTTTCCACCAATAGCGACAGTTTGGAGGCGGGACAAAGCTGTGATCATACAGGAAGCTTTTCTGAACACGTCTGTATTGTTTTTCAGTTATTTTCAAAGGTTTGGTTGATACGTCTTATTTGCTGAGGGTTTTATCTCTGCGGCTGTGAATACTATTTGCTGTTTTCTATCTCCGTAAACTCGGCACACTTCAGAGTCTTTCTCTTCTTCTCTGTTTTTATTTTCAACAGCGTTATCCCCCTTGTTACTTCAGGTTAGCTAGCTGCTAGCTAACACTCATAATATAGCTTTCAAGTTGTTGTCAAACTTTGTGTTCCTGCAACCAGAATGATGTCACGCTCTTTGTGCCCTTTGACCTCTTGCTCTCTTTGCTGTGTGTGTGTGTGTGTGTGTGTGTGTGTGTGTGTGTGAAAGCATGAAAGGTGAATGGCTATTGGCTGTTGTTTAGTTTTCTTGCTGTTCTGTTCTGTATGCCAGGACAGAAACTAGGAGAGAGGGAGGAAATGTGTAAAGGAGAAAGGGAGAAGGAGAAGAGAGAAGAAGGGAGGAGGGAAGGAAGGGCAGGAGAGGAGGAAAGGAGGCAGGAGAGGGAGGAGAGAGAGAGGGAAGGAGGAAGGAAAGGGAGGAGAGAAGGGAGGGAAGGAAGGAAGGGAGGGAGGGAAGAAGAGAAGGAGAGGGAATGATGGAAGGAAAGAAGGAGGTAGGGAGGTATCCATTACATTTCTTGGGAGAAAGGAGGAGAGAAAGGGAAGGAGGGAAAACAAGAGGCAGGTGAGTTAGGAAAGAGGAAGGAGAGAAGGGAGCGAGGGAGGAAACAAAGTTGGTGAGAAGAGAGAGAGAAGGAAGAAAGAAGGTCGGTTGAGAGGGAGGAGGGGAAGGTAGGAGGGAGGGAGGAAAGGGAGGAAGAAGAGAGGGAGAGGGAATGATGGAAGGAAAGAAGGAGGTAGGGAGGTATCTGGTAGGTGGAGAGGGAGGAGGGGAAGGTAGGAGGGAATGATGTAGGAGAGATAGAGGAAAGGAAGGGTGGGAAAGAAGAGGGAGAAAGGAACAGAAGAGGAAGGTGGGTGAGGAGGAAGAGGAGAAAATGAGGGAAGAGAGGGAGAGAAACTAGGAGAGAGGGAGGAAATGTGTAAAGGAGAAAGGGAGAAGGAGAGAAGGGAAGAAGAAATGGGAGAGAAACAGGAGGAGGAGAGACAGGGAGGAGGGAAGGAAGGGCAGGAGAGGGAGGAGAGAGAGAGGGAAGGAGGAAGGAAAGGGAGGAGAGAAGGTAGGAGGGAGGGAGGAAAGGGAGGAAGGGAGGGAGGGAAGAAGAGAGGGAGAGGGAATGATGGAAGGAAAGAAGGAGGTAGGGAGGAGGGGAAGGTAGGAGGGAATGATGTAGGAGAGATAGAGGAAAGGAAGGGTGGGAAAGAAGAGGGAGAAAGGAACAGAAGAGGAAGGTGGGTGAGGAGGAAGAGGAGAAAATGAGGGAAGAGAGAGAGAGAGAAACTAGGAGAAAGGGAGGAAATGTGTAAAGGAGAAAGGGAGAAGGAGAGAAGGGAAGAAGAAATGGGAGAGAAACAGGAGGAGGAGAGACAGGGAGGAGGGAAGGAAGGGCAGGAGAGGGAGGAGAGAGAGAGGGAAGGAGGAAGGAAAGGGAGGAGAGAAGGTAGGAGGGAGGGAGGAAAGGGAGGAAGGGAGGGAGGGAAGAAGAGAGGGAGAGGGAATGATGGAAGGAAAGGAGGTAGGGAGGTATCCATTACATTTCTTGGGAGAAAGGAGGAGAGAAAGGGAAGGAGGGAAAACAAGAGGCAGGTGAGTTAGGAAGGAGGAAGGAGAGAAGGGAGCGAGGGAGGAAACAAAGTTGGTGAGAAGAGAGAGAGAGGGAAGAAAGAAGGTCGGTTGAGAGGGAGGAGGGGAAGGTAGGAGGGAGGGAGGAAAGGGAGGAAGAAGAGAGGGAGAGGGAATGATGGAAGGAAAGAAGGAGGTAGGGAGGTATCTGGTAGGTGGAGAGGGAGGAGGGGAAGGTAGGAGGGAATGATGTAGGAGAGATAGAGGAAAGGAAGGGTGGGAAAGAAGAGGGAGAAAGGAACAGAAGAGGAAGGTGGGTGAGGAGGAAGAGGAGAAAATGAGGGAAGAGAGAGAGAGAAACTAGGAGAGAGGGAGGAAATGTGTAAAGGAGAAAGGGAGAAGGAGAGAAGGGAAGAAGAAATGGGAGAGAAACAGGAGGAGGGAAGGAAGGGCAGGAGAGGGAGGAGAGAGAGAGGGAAGGAGGAAGGAAAGGGAGGAGAGAAGGTAGGAGGGAGGGAGGAAAGGGAGGAAGGGAGGGAGGGAAGAAGAGAGGGAGAGGGAATGATGGAAGGAAAGAAGGAGGTAGGGAGGTATCCATTACATTTCTTGGAACAAAGAGGAGCGCTGACTGATAACTGACTAGATATGATTTGGTCCAAGTGGTAAATTATCAGAGTTAGATTCAGCAGAGCATCGGTTCAGAGGTGGTTCAGGTTCCTGCTGGTTCCTGCTGGTTTCTGCTGGTTCCTGCTGGTTTCTGCTGGATCCTGCTGGTTCCTGCTGGATCGCTGCTCTCCATAATAACAGTGAAAACCAGCAGCTGAAAGTGGATTCAGTTCAGTCAGGCGGAGATAAAGAGACAAACACACCTTGTCAAAACTACCTGACCCGTGTTCCAGCTGCCAGACTGAGGGGTCAGAGGTCAGGGAGCGGGGGGGGGGGAAGGGGGGGGTGACAATGGAGCATCCTCGCTGGAAGAGTAGCAGCCTGTGTGTGTGTGTGTGTGTGTGTGTGTGTGTGTGTGTGAAAGCCTCGCAAAGCTTTTAACACGTTTCCATGACATTATTAGAGTGTAACTCTCATTTAGCTCAGTCTCACCGCCTACGCTGTCATATCCTGCTGCTAATGACTGTCTCAGCGTCAACACACACACACACACACACACACACACACACATGTGACAACACATTTGTTTCCACGCCTAACCCTCCATGCTTTTATAACACACACACTTGCACTCAAACATGGGTGTAAGGGCTTTAGACACACACACCTATTCAACAAATACAGAAAAACACACACCGCTATATTAGAGAGATACACACATACAGACACACACTATCAGATAGAATATGGACGTCACGCACCACACACACACTCAGCAGACGCCTCATAACAGCGAACTAGGAAAAAAGTTAATTAATATTTCATCAGGAATTGATTATCATCACCTGCAGTCCTTTCATCCCGCTTAAAAGAAAAGTAAGTTCAAGGCTGCGTCTCCTCTGCTGATCCCACAGCTGATCCACCGCAGAAACACTCCGACCGGCATGGAGCTGCTGATGAGCTCCCCAAAAACACCGTTAAATATAATAATATGGAAAAATCCACTTTCTTACAGACAAAATGACTGAACTTACTGACTCAAACCCTGTAGATTCACCGTATTTATCAACATTAAAGCGGTAATTGTCGTAATTCTTCCCACTTTT